>NC_133660.1:4058440-4358440 GCF_037893015.1 Macrotis lagotis | reverse complement strand
CCACCCTTGCTTTCCCAATCTGAATAATGATTCCTCATAGGCAGAACCATACTCAAGTAGCCAGCCACTAAAGAATTGATGTGTTTTATAGAAAGATCAATTTGACAACTGAGTGAAGGATATACTATAGTAAAGAGAGGTGAAGTAAGCATACGTACAAAGCATTTTATCAACGAAGGAATGACAAGTTGACAACTGATTGGAGATACACATATACACAGAGACCCTTATCTATACACCAAAAATGCATCTATAAACACCAAAGCACCAATTATATGCTATATATATAACAAAATTACACATAAAAATATTTCCTCCAGTTAGGGAATGACTGAACAAGTTGAGGTACATGAATGCAACTGAATATTATTGCACTATAATAAGTGATACATAAGAATTCAAAACAACCTTTTATGAACTGATATAAAAAGAATTAGAAAACAATATTGCTATCATAGTATAGATGGAAAGAAGACAGTAATACAAAAATTAAAACTATAAGCAACTTGGACTTTAAGAATTGAAAAAAACATTTTCTTAAAAGAGGTAGGGAAATATGAGCATGAAATATTGCATATGCTGTCAGATATTGTTGACCTATCAATTTTGCTTGATTGCTTTCTCTCTCTCTCTCTTTCCATTTTTAAAGTCTGTTACAAGGCAGAGCTAACCAAATAGGGGAAAAAGTAAGGATGTATTTGGAAAAGACAATCATAGATAATAAAACAACTAACCTGAACTTTGGATTCTCTAATAAAGCAGAGGGGTAATTAGTCTGAATCTCAGTAAGGAATTTCATGAAGTTCAAAGTTTGGCTGATATGCTTGAATCATAGGTCCTTGGATCCATAACCATTCCACACATTCTTCTCCCAATGCTTTGCCCCAGAGTCCAAAAACCATGCTATAGGGGTATCCAACTCCTCAAATCAATACTAATATTACTTTTACATACCATTTTCATGATGGTGCAAGACCTCATCACTTCATGCCTACTATTCCTCACAAAAACTCTGCTTAGTTACAAGTCTCAGCTAAAGTTGTCCCAAAGACTTTCCAGGTTTTCCTTAATCTAAGATGCCCTCCTGAGAGAGGGAGGGTTATTGGTATAGATTATCACAAAGTGAAAACTTTACCTGATACATTAGGTACATGAGGGTTGAAGATAATTGAGGTGTATACTTACAGGGTCTGCCCATAAAAAAAATTCTTGAAAGACAAAGGCTCATTCATCTTTTTTTCTATCTCTAGGAGGACATAGAATTTCATGTAAATCTAGATATCCCTAAAAATATAGCTAATACATAGTAGTAATTTAAAAGAATTCATTCACACAAATAATCTAACCCCCTTGTGATTTTGGATGAGGAAAAGGAGATCCAGGATGATTGAATTACTGGTCCAAAAAGAGATGTCTTAATCTCCAGTTAGGATCAAAATTCTCTCTCCAAAGGAAGTGCCCTTTCTTCTGTAAGACACTGTCTCTTTTGAATCATCTTTTTTTCTTCAGAATTTCAAAGTAATTAAATAGTTGCTTTTAAGATCATTTTTAATGTGTTTTAGAAAAAAACTTTAATCTTTGTGAAAAAATAAGTTTTGGGAATAACAAATACTATACCAAGAAATTCTGATTCATTATCTATTGGATTTTATTTCTTGACATTTATATTATCATACCAAAGTACATAGGATGGCCCCAAAATTTCAATGTAATATTAATCTATTAAAATTTAGGATTGAGTACAGAAATTTGACAAATTGAATGATTTCCTCCATTTGATTCTTTATATGACTTAAAATTTAAGTAGACTTTTAAGAATTTTATTTTTTAATGCAGTTAGTAAAAGAGAAATACTTGAAATCCACTGCTCCTGTGTTCTGAATTTTTCTTGGCATGCACGAAATGTCACGTTCTTTTCATAATCTTACATTTAAACACAATTGGATAGCTGCAACTTATTTGGATGTTCACACTAGAAATATCTGTCCATACTTCCCTTAGGCAATTATTTGAACACATTAGATGGAAAAGAAATATGAGATACTAGCCAAATATATTTTACTACCATTTGGGTGACTTTAAGATTTGAAGAAAGGGCAATTTACTTACTTTAGAATGCTTTGTAAAGCTTTCTCTCAAGTATTAGAATACCCTTTCAGTTTAACACACCTGATTGTTTGCTTGCATTTGTAATGTACACTGGGAAATTTTTATGAATGTCTTATTGAATTATATACTTAAATAAGGTTAGGGTGAAATTTTGTTCTTGGCTGTAAAGTATAAGGTCAGACTGGGTGTCATTCTTTGAGATTCTGTACGATTGATCAAGAATATTTGAAAGTCAATACAAAAAGTAGATGTCTCACCTCCTGAATATCATTATGTCTGGGTTCAAGTTTGACTTCCAGAGTAGAGTTCTCAGTTCATCAGAGAAAGTTCTTCAATACTTATTAGGTTTATCCTGGGGACAATCTCCTTTTGAGTGCCAGTCCAGTAACCACGAACTTTTAAAATTATGCATTTTTAGGATTATTACCCATGTCCTTGTAAAATTGAATAACTTCATGGTTAAAATTTTATCTTTTTTCCTGAATTAGTAAAATGTGTGGAATCAAGGAGTTATTTTGTTTGCCTTTGTCTTTTAATTGCAAAAATTGCAAGTTTAGAAATAGAAAATTTAGCAACATTAACTAACTTACTTGAATTTGTTATCTGCTAACCAGCATTCCTTCCTACTTACTAAAGGAGATAGAAATCAAATTTTGGCATAGTTTGGCAGTTTATTACTTTTGTATAGTTTGTAATTGTTGTGTTCTAAAGTTTGAAATTCATTTTTTTTTTACATTTTGCAATAGTTGACATTCAAAATAAACATGCATTCATTCTGCTCAGTTGTGGGGCAGTTAGGTTAGGGTTAGATAAAGCACTGGTCCTGGAGTCAGGGGGACTTGAGTTCATATTTAACCTCAGATACTTTATGCTTACTAGCTTTATGACCTTGGACAAACCACTGGCATACAAAAAACCCAAAACAAAATAAAAAAATCATTTCTTTTTCTAATACTGATGAACACAATAAAAAATTCAATATTTTTTCCCACAAATGTTCATTTTCATGTAAAACCAGAAAACTTATCTCATTCTCAAGCATAATAGTACTTTTACTTATTAATTATATCAGAATTTTAATTATGTGTTGGTAAAGGAAATAAAACTTTGCATTGTTTATCTTCTTCCTTCAATCCACTTTTCAATCAATATTTGAGTATGTAAAAATGTATCACATGAAAATATAATACAAAATGAAACAAACTGCTATTTTTCAAAAAAGAGATGTCACAGATTGTTCTTTCCATGGGGAGAATGAGACCATTTTATTTGAGGGGAATGTTAAAACAAAGACATATACAATTTGTACCAAATACAATATAACTTTGTTCCCTATTTCTGAATAATTACAGTATATACAGATTCATTAAGGCACTGGTTCCCCAAAGATTACAAATGAGTCTTTTTTTTTTGAAACAAATTAAAAAAAAAACTTTTACAAAGCCACCAAGCTTACTCCAAAAGAAATGGCATTCTTTATTAATAGGAGAAATCATAAGTGCTACATGCCATCTCTTCTGATGCTCTTTCCTGGACTGCAACTTCTACACCACTGTTTCCCTACACACCTGGAATTTAAATTACATCATCAAGTTTTCAAAATCACCATTTTCTTAATACCTTTACACATACATTCCAATAAAAAGATGTACTGGAAAATACTCAGAACACAAAACATTGCTGTTTCTAATCGAACACATAGAAAAAGTCTTCAGGCACTGAAATGTAGTTATCATCCCTGACAAGTTGCAATTGTGAAGAAAGCATTAAAATAAAGCTGACCTCGGTCCCAGGAAACAGAATCTGTGAGCACTAGACAGAACAAGGCTGCCTCCCTCAGGCTTTGCACAAGAAAGGGATGGTCATTAAGGCTTGTTTATAGTATTATATGGTTTTATTTTTTTTCCTGAAATGCCAAAGGTCTGTTTCTTCATAAACTTTTTTGGAGAATCACAACTTAAAATTTAACAATCTATGTATATTATAAATAAATATTATGCTTCATTTAGTGATTTATCATTCAAAATATTTTACTCCTTAATCCACATACTGGAGTTATTCCAGACTACAAATTAAACATATTTATACATACATACACACATATATGTGTACATTACACATACATATACACACATAAACCTGAACATCTTAACATATAAACATTATATTATCTACCAACTGAAATTCTAGAATCCCTTCTTTTGAGGGGAGGGGAGGGGAGAAAGTTTAAATTAGCTTGTAATTAAGAATAATCCTGAAAGTAAACAATCATCTGATAGAAACATTTTCCAGGTTACTCCCTCCTTCTTCTGTGTTGAACATTCACCCAGCTGCAAGAGCTTTCATAAAAATAAAATTATTCTATCCTATACTGTTTTATAAGTAGTTTGATTGCTAAAACAATTACCCTAAATATGGTTTTTGTGACAAAGGGGAAAATTCTTCATAAATTGCTATTATAAATTTTAACATAAAATAAGCTCTAATAGGTCTTTTTCTTTAGTATCTAATTAGTATCTTAATACTTTTTACAGTGATTGAGGTTGGAGATTATAAAAGGAACTATAATTTGCCTTGATTCAACAGACTAAATAACCCTTACAATATGTATAGGTATAAGTAATCAGTTATTCCCTATTGCTATTTTTGTTAGCAACTCTAAAATAAACATCAAAACCCACTTTTCAATTTCTCCATTACTCCAAATGACTCATGACTTCAGAGGATTCATGTTGTCTCAAAGTGGGCTTGAGTTTTAATTTTAGAGAAATTATTCTGGCTTGGATTCAAAGGTTACTTGGGAGTTGATCAGGAGGAAAGGACATTTCTTAAGGGAAATAACAGAGGTTTAATTTAGGAAAGACCTGAGCAATTAATGTGCTGCGGCCAGAAAACCCCTTTACAAATACTTTCCTGTTTCACTGCCATTTGTCTCTGAACAAGTTGGCCTTCACATATAAAAGTTTTCTACAAATTAGATATATATATATATATATATATTAACCTCAAAGTAAGTTTAACTGTTGTGATGTAATGAACAGAATATTTTCACAAAAAGAAAAATGAATAATATCTTATACTAATATCTGGCATTTCAGTTTCTACTGAGTTTCTTTTAGTTATTAGGACTAAAGCAGCTTTTAGACCTTTATATTTTATTCAAAAACAAGCTATCCACAACCTCCTCTTTAATTAAAAAAAGGAAGAAAAACAGCAGCGAAAAGAAGTGCTTCTTTCCAACTGTGATAAAATCTGGATGGAAAGTACAGAACAATGAATTACAAAATAATGAACACAGGGCAATGTCATCAGCATGGTAAGCAGACCTCACAACTACTTTTAGAGGATTTATTTTCTGGAAGAAACAAATCACCAGATGAAGGAAAAAAAATTCTGTTTGATTTTTTGCAACAGTTGTCAAGTTTTCAGCAATCTTTTTGTCTCTGAAGTCTCAATGAATACTTCTATGGAAAAAATGCATGACATCATACTGCCCCCTAGAGTTTCTTGGGATGACCGCCTTAGAAGATAGCTAAAAGCCAAGGAATTTACCATTTTCTCCAATTACCCTCCTTCTGAGAAAATCATGGAAACAGAGAAGGAAATGCTATTCTGTTGAGTTGAGGAGAATGGCTATTCTAAAAAGTTCTACTAGTTTTTCTGGGGAATATTGATTCTGATATTGAAATTATCCACGAAACTCAAAAATTACAAACCAAAAGTTGAGGAGGTGGATTTGGAAATTGACAAAGGTCTTAGGAAGAAATAAATTAAAAGTGAACCACACCTCAACAGATTAAAACAAAATAAAATAAATCAGGTCAACATCCTGAATGTGAAGTCAAAAAATATATATCCCCTGGGATGCAGAAACAATATACATGTAAAAGAAATCCCAGCAGTCATTATATTTGGGAGCATTTATAAGTTCTCTGCTGTTCCTTTGGAAAGCTCTATATGTAGCCAGAATTCCTTTATTTTAATCTCACAAACTCCTCCTTGGCCTCCTCCTCTCTCCCGTTTTTAATAAGAAAAACACTGTGCAAGACATTCACTTTTGTGCTTGTTTGGCTCTTTTGCATAAATAAACATTGTAATTTAGTTTGCCTACTCAACAACAGAGTAAAATCTCCCTTCTGATGCACCTTCTCTTCATCTCAGTGGATGATAATTTCACTTATTAGTGATCTTTCCTTCAGGAAGAGCTAAACTTAGGCTGAGTCTTCTATCACATCCATAATTAGTTTTAAAAATAGGGGAAAAAATCTTCATTTCAGTTTAAAGAAAAGGGAGTACTTTCGTTAGCAATTGCTTAGCACAGTCAGAAACCTGAGATGTTTCTGAACAAGACCCAGGCAATTTATTTCTTTTGACCCAAGTTCTATAAACTGCATTGGTGTGATGGTTTCATATTCCATGAAACTATCAAAGACCAGTTGCAGATACGTGAAATCATGATCAGTTATCAGTCAGTTGGGTTGGTAGTTATCCTAGCTGGGACACTGATCTCTCACATCTGGCCCTAAGCAAAGTGGTCTTTGGAGGCAGGAGAAAGGTGGCTTTTAAGGTATTTTACAACTTATCAAACATCACAGACTATTTTGAGTTTTGCTTGGAATGCCATATTTTCACAAATGGAAAACAAAATAATTCTGTTTTTCCTTCAGGCACTATTTTTAGATAGTTGTCCTTCATGTGTAATTTTGACTGCAACAGAATATGTTTATAGTATATTATTTTGAAAAAAAATTAAAGTATTTTTTCTTTAAACATTCCAAATACAAGACTTTCACAGAAAGCAATATGTATCATTTTTGCAACAGTTACCCAAGTGGTCTTCCCTACCTGCAAACAGGCTCCTTGAGCCTGTGATTGGCAATGTCACTCTTTGTCCAGGGTTTTCCCTGAGAGCAAGTGGCCTGATCCTGCTCAGGAGCAGGGTGTCATTCAAGATTTGTACTATGGAAAGAACTTTAACATCTTCTGCTTTGCCAACAAAAGGAAAAAAAAATGTGTTGGCTGTCTCCAGGATGTTTACTTTCTCCCTTCAATCAAGAGTTTAATGTTCTACGATTCTGACATTCTGGCAAGTGTTTTCTTAACCCGAAGAGCTGTGAGACGGGATGAAGGATTGTGGGCCCAGCATTCCGTCATTAGTTTCCCCATCTGCCGTAGACACTGTGGGGAAAAGAAATGAGGATATTAGAGTACAATTAGGAGAATGCTATGATCATCGGTGTTACTTCTTAGAATCTCTGAAGTCTGACTAGAAAAAAACGTTATTTCTCCTTTAAACTGTACAGGTTCAAAAACCCTTAGTTTTATTTTGATAGAAGATTAAAGGATTAATGCATAGCCTCTATGTGTTTCATGTTGTGATAGATCCAGACAGGTGGTTTTGCTGCCTATAGCATACTGGTTTTGTAATGCAGTGTTAAATAAATATAAAAATTTCAGGAGAATTGTGTGGTTCAATGGCATACTCCCAGATTGTTTACAACACCTTTTAAGTGTTAACTCTTTTTGTCTAACTCTTTTGCATGTGACACAAAGGATGCTAATTCACAAATTACAGCTGCCTACTACAATAACCATATTAAATTGTACTATTGAACAAAATTAATAATCTCTTCCTTGAATCACAGGCATGACCTCCAATACTCATGCATGGTATAACAGTGACTACTTATCTTAACTCATTAGAAATCCTTGGTGGAAGAGAGCGTGGATGGTCATATTTCTTGTAGGTGTTATGGGGGGCACCATTTTAGAGATTTGATCCAAACCACTTGGCTACTGATAACCCTTTTTTTTTTTTTTTTTTTTGCAAGGCAATGGGGTTAAATGACTTGCCCAAGGACACAAAATTAGGTAATGATTAAGTGTCTGAGGCTGTGAAATCCCTTTTAACTGCAAAATTCTATGATTTTGAAATTGACACTTATTCCACATGATATGTCATAATTAGAAAAGAAATACCTACAGGTCCTTTAATAAAAGCAAACGGAAAAAAACATTTTCCCCTGAAAAATAACTTATTAACAGCAGTTTTTTATCCATATCTATCATCTAGATAAATGCATATCTATGTATAGACACATACTTATATGTATTCACACATACACACACACACACACACACACACACACACACACACACACAAAACATACAAGAATTTAGCGCCACTACCATCAAGTTGGAGATTTGAGTTAGGAAGGCAAACTGAGAATACACTCATGTAGAATCAAGAAAAATGCATATTGGCATGAGGAAAAGAATACTGCTCTGTGAGAAATTTAGTAAAGGGATGGATGACATGACCAAATAGCTTCTCTGAATCTATTCATGTCAACCCCAAAGCTAAACTTTTCTTGTTTCACTCTACTTCCTTTTCCCCTGGCCAGTTTTCACATTACGTTGCATTGCCTGTTTATCAGTCATACTGAGTGACCATTCTCAAAATCATAGGACCCAAGAGATGGAAAGGAGCTCAGGCGCCACTGATCCAATCAGTGCTAGAAAGAAGTTCACATGCTAATATACCTCTGCCTCTATTGCTATACCACTGCCAAGTGAGAACCTACCATTTCTCAACTGAGCTCATTTCTTTCTCATTTCGTATGTTGTTAACATAGATATATTAGAACATTAAAAAATTCAGTCTGCTTCTTGTACTTTTGAATGTCGTGTGCACCATATTCCTTCTGAATTTATATTTTGCCTATCTACAAGATATTAAGTAAAAGCTTCACTTGTGAGTATATTGATCTTTTGGATCACAGAAATGGTTACATCAACTTTGTGTGTGAGGGAATCATTGATAAAATCAATATATCAAAAAAACCTCACGGAAATATTCTTTTTTTTTGGGGGGGGGGTTGCAAGGCAAATGGGGTTAAGTGGCTTGCCCAAGGCCACAGAGCTATGTAATTGTTAAGTGTCTGAGACCGGATTTGAACCCAGGTACTCCTGACTCCAGGGCCGGTGCTTTTTCCACTGCACCACCTAGCCACCCCATCATGGAAATATTCTTGATGTAGCTGACAAAATATAAGAAATAAAATGTCAGCATTATTTAGCAGTGATGTAACAGAAAGTTCACACTCTGGGCTTTGATTCTCCTAAGTTTCTTTGTTACACTTGCCTAACAAAATCTCTTTTAAAAAGAAGCATTGCATTGAGGATTATTCTTCAACAATAGACTTTCTAAACAAAACCGGTCAGATGTTACCAGTCCCACAAGGACAGGTCTTTCTTCCATACCTCATCACTACTCCACCTGTTGGGAAAGGATGGACGGAGTTTTCTGATGCAAACAATCTCCCTCATATCGTCAAAAGAGGGGTCATTGGGTACCAGGTCATAGTACGGAATCTGGTATTCTTCTACTATTCCTAGAAAAGCAAGAATAATTTTGTTCAATTCTTTAACTGAAAGGAGGGGGCTTGAAGGGAGGGGCAAGAGCTAAAATCATATAAAAAAGTAACTATCAATATAACTGCACTCATTAGTACATATTTTTCTTGGGGAAGGAAGATCTGTAGTTTTGATTTTATCGCTGCAGGGAGCTCTACCGAATCAATCTCCTAACAGTTTGAAATTTATAGCTTAGGAAGTCACTTGTGGTCACGGCAAGTTTAAATGACCTGCTCAGGTGTTTAAAGCCATTATGTGTCATCTTCAGGAACCCCTTTAAGACTCAAGACCAACTTGCTCTTCACTATGCTGAACTGTCCAGTACTAATTTGGAGAAGCAAAATGGAGACCAACAGGCATGAAACCAAGTAGTGTAGACTGAAATTCTTTCCTATTTAAAATAAAGAATTCTTTAGGACCTTCAAAAAGGAAAACAAGTTTTACAGAACCATCACTATTAGATATTTATTCTTTTCTGATGCTTCAGTCTAATAACAAAATTAATTTGTAATTACTTTATAAAATTTTTTGCATGGCAATAAACTGCTTTTATATTTATCCAATTATTTATAAGACATGAAACAGGGTTATTCAAAGATAGCACTCACTCTCTGCAATTAAAACCCTCTATTATTTAGTAGAGAGGAAAAATCATGTATCCAAGTGATGCTATGGGAGCACTTTTAAGCAAGATGAGGGATAGCCCAAGGAAAAGGATTCTGAGAAATCAAAGATAAGAAATAATCACTTTCTGTTTAGGGGGAGTGAGAAATCAGGAAAGGTTTCATAGAGCAAATGTCACATGATCCGAGTCATGAAAGAAGAAAGAGACTTCAATGGAACCCAAAAGGTGAATTTGGGAAGAGTATTCCATGGGCAATGTTATAAAAAAAATAATGTCTAGAGACAAGCACAGCAAAAAGGAACAGGTTAGCAAAGTTTTACTGAAAGTCTAATACTCAAGGGTTACTGAATTAGAATCTGCATGATGAGAACTCAAGTCATGTTTACAATGACCAAATTTTGGTTCAATAAACTCCAAATTTATGAAAAGTGTGATCTCATATCTATTATCACTATAAGAACTAGGATTCATGTCACTTCAGAAAGTAGTCAACTTGAGGAAAGAGCAGATACTTCCCATTGTAAAAAATATAGTGGGATATGATGGTGCATGCTACAGGTATATCTCTTTCGCATTTGCTTTCTGACTTCAATGCACTTAGAAAGGATAGGAGGATTGCTTTCTTTTCAATAACATTCTGTTCTTTTTTATTAATAATTATATACAAAATCTTGAGTCATCTTTGAAAAATGGTCTCCATATTGTCCTAAAGGCCAACAGTTACTTATTCCCCTAAAAATTATTTTTAAAAATTCAGATATACTAATTGATTGGTAGGGAACTTCTGGAGTGTTTCTCACTAATGACTCAGCTATAACTTAAGATTTTTAGAGACTTACCTGACAGTAGAGATGTCAAAGAGAAAAGGGGGTTTGGGGGAAACTCAACTACACAAGTTTCTCTGTCAGATACCGATATAATTTTTAAATGTAATTTCATCTAAATTTTGTTGTTTTTATTTAGTTACAAATTTTAAATAATAACATGTTAGGTAACCAGGTTTGGGCACATGTGTTGATCTACATATTTGACACCTCTATCTTAAAAATAGTGAAAGGCTGTGACTTGCCTAGGGTCATACAGACTAAAGCATCCAAGTTCAGAATATGAATGGAGGTCTTCCTGAGTTCAAAAGCAGCCATCTATCTTCTTATGCCATGCTTTCCATTACTAGAAATATAATTCTTCAATATGTCAATGTAGACTATGATCTCATTGCTATGGGTTCTCTCTTTAATGATGCAGTCATAATTTACCCAGGATGTAAATCCTTTACAGGGGCTGAGGGGTACCAGAAAACATATCCTCTTCTGTTACCTCTATTTACATTTATAACCTGAAGTATGAAAATTGTTTAAAATATGTAGTGATAGCTATTTTATGCATTTGCTTCTTTTCTATTCAAATGTATTTTATTTTATACAATTAAAACCTTTATTCTGAGAAGAGTTCCACAGATATCACCAGATTGTCAAATTACTCCTTGCCCCCCCCAAAGGACAAAAACTTATTATTTAAGAGGAGTTCATCAGGGAGTTCTCTAACTCATTGGCAAGGCATCCTGATTGATTTAATGAGGTTAGAAGGATGTAGATTTTTGTCTGAGAGCATCTCAAGTGTATGCTTCAATGACAGTACAGTCCTGATGCCTTGTGAAGAGAACTGAAATATTTACTGATTGATTTTTGCTGAGGGTGGCTGCCCACAAAATGATTGACTAGGACTCAGGAAAGAATGGATTCTTCTTGGACTTAATATCCTCAAATTGGATTTCCTCCAACATGAATCTCCCCTTTGTTTAGTCCAATTACATTTTTTTGTCTTTATTCAGTACCATTTTTATCTCCTTATGATGTGTGCCAGGGGCTCTAAGATGGAGTACAAATATATTATACTGCCATTTATGGAGAAAAAATTTATTACAGAAATCTCTAGAAATCTTCATTTTTCTATTTTGAAAATTTTCTCACTTCATCTTTAAATGATCTTGGAATAAACTGCTTCACTGGATTTCTCACCAAGCTTTCTGTGACTTCTTTATCCTTGCCCTGGCCCCTGTTGTTTTACAAGGTGCTATTCCTTATTATCTTCTATTTTTCTTTCTATAGTATTTTATAAATTAGTTCCTATTACAAACCATTTGACCTTAGCTGCCATTGTTCAGGTTTGCAAGGTCTATAACAAAGTTGACTGGGACTAGTAAAAAAAAAATCTGACTCTTATAAGCATAGGCAGCATGCATAACCGATGACTTTGGAAACTGCACATTCTGTCACTAGTTCAAATATATTCAAACACAAAATAACATGTTTACTTACTGAGCTGAAACTAGAATTTGTTCAATAGTTAGTTACTCCTGTTATCTATAGGAGTTGTGCTTGAACAAGGAAATTAAGTTCCAGGGAGCCATGAGACTCTACCTCTCTCTCCCCTGAAGCCCTAAAATGAGAGCACACTCCCTTGCTATTGCTTCTGCCTCTGTCATGTCCATTCTTTTCAGCTTTAGCTGGAAGACTATTTGAAATGGCTGTATCTCCATGACTTTTAAGAGGTCAGAATCTCAAGTGCCAGAAGTCTGAAAGCTAAAGGCCATGTTTCTGCAATTATGGCATAATGGCCCAAGTAATCTGTTTGAAGCGATATAGAATGAAAGGCAGCCAAAGGGAAGCTAAAGTAATTAATCCATTGGTTATAGCAAATTTAGAAGTGAATTTTGGAGACAAATTGTCATGTAGAAATTACTTTAAGTTTGAAACCACTCTCCCAAAGAACTGACATGATCAAAGTTAACATGCTCCTGACTACTGGGGTGTTGTAAAGCCCGTGGTACTGATTCTGTTTCAACTGAGATCTACAAGGTAAAGGATTCAAAATTTTCCAGATTATATGGTATGAAGAGGTTATCCTCCAGGAATTCAAGGATGCCTCCATTACCCATCTTTATAAAGGTAAGGTAAGGTAAAGGGAATAGATTGTCCTAGGACAATCACAAGGGTATTTCTCGTTTAGTCATTTATGTAAGATTCTTGACAGAGTCCTTCTCAATAAACTGATCCTTCACCTGTTAGATGGTCATCTCCCTGAGAATCAGTGTGGCTTCAGAAAGGATCAAGGAACAGTTGATATGGTGTTTGCTGCCAGGCAACTCTGCCAGCAACATAACAGAGGTCTGTCTGTGTACACTTGTAGCTCTGATCAACACTTTTGATTCCATCAGTCATGAGGGTTTATGGAAAATTATGTTAAAATTTGGTTGTCCAGAGAAGTTCATCAGTATTGTATGGCAATTTCATGATGGTGTGTATTAGTATCCCAGATTTCGCACATCCCTTCCAACGTTGATCACTGTCCTTTCTGGATCTGAGAGGTCTGAGAGGTGTATGGTGGTATCTCAGAGAAGCTTTAATTTGCATTTGTATAAAAATGAATGATTTACAATTTTTCATATGACTATGGATCGCTTTGATTTCCTCAACTGTAAATTACTTTTGCATATCCTTTGACCATTTGTCAGTTGGGTAATGGCTCTTTTTTGTGAAAGTTTGACAAAGTTCTTGATGTATTTTAGAAATGAGCCCTTTGTCAGAAATCCTAGTTGTAAAGATTGTTTCCCAATTTACTACATTTCTTTTGATCTTGATTACAGTGATTTTGTCTGTGCAAAAGCTTTTTAATTTAATGTAATCAAAATTATCTTGTTTGTTTTTAATGTTCTCCATCTCCTCCTTGGTCATAAACTGCCCCCCCCCAAAAGAGGGTCATTTTTTTAATGGAATCAACAGACTAATGAATGGATTGGAAACTTTCCTGCAAGCAGACAAGATATCCTAGATTCAAGAACTACCTCTATAGCATCCTCGCGCTGTGAGACAATGAAAAAGCCTCGTGTCCCCTCTGCACTCGATGCAGTGCTTTCTATAAGATTATAAATACTAGAGCAGTTATTGACCCATACTGGGAGAGATCATTTCCTTCCCTATACGAAATAAATGAATGGTCTAGGAACCATATAATTTATAGAAGTCTCAAAGCATAAGCTTCTGTCTGATAGAAGATCAGGAGGTATGGATGGAAATAAATTCAGTTTTAAATTTTTGAGGATCATATCTTTGTGGAATGCCAATGCCAATGTGGTTACTTACCACCAGACACACAACTCCGGGCAATTTCCCACAGAACAAGGCCAAAGCTATACATATCTGCCATGATATAGGACTGGAAGTGGCTCCGATTCAGACTCTCATCTAGCACCTCAGGTGGCATATAACGTTTGGTGCCAACTCGAGTGTTGGGTGGGATGTCCACTTCATTGGTGTCACTGAGGGGAAAGCACAACACTGACATCAAAATCAATTTAGAGTTAGATCAAGGTCAAAAATCCTGAAATAAAATAACCTGCAGAGGAAACACTGCTTTGAAAAGTTTACTTGGCTGAGCCTATATGCAATATTTAAATTCAGGCAAGAGTGAAGATAAAATTCAACAGGAATGCAACTAGTAACATTTGGGATTTCATTAGCATTAAACTAATGCAGTCGGTAACTATCAAATATTCATTAAATGTTTAAAAACAGCTCTTCTCAGATTCACAATTTAGCAGATTTGCTATTATAAGAGGCCTGAAGAAGTAAAAAAATATCTACTTCTTCAAAATACTCAAGAGAGGCATGAATGAGAACAAGGCCCAGATTTCATTCCAGTCCTAGAATTTGACAGTGGAAGGCTTTATGGTTTTCATCTGGTTCTATCTTGGTTTTCCTTCTTTCCTTCCTTCCTTCCTTTCTTCCTGTCATGGAAAAAGGAAAAACAATAACTTGAGCTCCTAGTTTAAGCAGAAATGAGCTTAACGTATAGGTTTCTTGACTGCATTCCATTTACATAATACAATTTACTCTCTGTTACATGTTTTTCCTAAGTATTCCTTCCAGAAATTGCTAAAAAAATTGTGCTGATTATTATTATTCTTTTAATCCTGGACCTGTGATTGTTTCAAAATGGAGAAATTCTTAGGAAGAAACTTTATATCCTTGTAGTTCAGAAACTATAAACCATTGGCCCACGGTCACAGTATATTAAGAATTTTAAGACCAAACTTGAAATTAGGTCTATTTGACTGCTTTCTAGCTCTCTCCTACAAGATATACCGACTCTCTTGCACAAAACTAATACAGCTATTTCACAGGTAATGATTTCATTTTGTTTAATTAAAGGCAATGGGGGTAAGTGACTTGCCCAAGGCCACACAGCTAAATAATTATTAAGTGTCTGAGGTCACATTTGAACTCAGGTCCTCCTGACTCTGGGGCAGTGCTCTATCCACTCCAACACCTAGCTGCCCCAATGATTTCATTTCAATCAATATGACCTTGATTTTCTAAACAGGGAAGCTGGACTTCATTCAAGAAACTTGTTTGAATTATAGTTAAGACTACTAATTTTGTGACCACAGGCTTAGAGTTTGTGAAACCAATTTTCCTCATCTACAGAATGGATCAAATACCTCTATCTTATCAAACTGCTGTAAGATAATCATTTGGAAAATCTTAAGGAAGAATTACTATTTCTCAGTATTTATGACTATAAGTATTTATAACAATAGCTCCATGGCAGATCACTGTGCTTAGGGTTGGAGTTAATACAAGGTTGTCCTCTCATTACCTTACAAGGAGCAACACATACTTACTTCAAAGATTTGTGATTGCATCATTGTAAATTCTCCCTCCATTGACAGAGGCCACAACCTTCCCTATTTTTAGGAGACTTATTAGCTTGTTTTTTTTTCATCCAAAATCCATCATTTGCTGGTCACCCCTTTTTTTTGTTCCTTTCCAAACTTTGCAAAAAAAAAACAAAAACTGACAGTATCTGTCACAGTACCTTCCACAAGAAACTGGTCCAATCTGGCCTTCTCAAGTCCTTAGAGCTGCCAAAGATTGAACTCCACAAACATGGGTTCCCAATCATCCCTATTCCTTAGTGTAGGCTCAAAAATGAATACATGCAATTTAAAAATTGATATTATATAAGCCCAGGAGAAATGTAAAAAGTGCTTTGCAAGCATTTCCATAGGAAATGGGCAGGTTTTTCATTGAGGCATTTTATTTAAAGGATGCACTGAATTTCAATGAACAATGACAAAGAGTAATACTCCTTCCAGGCATAAAACTTGGAGCAAAAGACCTTGAGGGAGGAAAGCCAGGAGGAAGAGGGTATGTATTCCTTTTCACTGAATATAGAGTATTTGGTGGGGAGAAGTATGACATAAATCTGATATCACATTAAAAAGTTTCAACTTTACCCAATAGACTTGAAGGACTTTAAACTGAGGGATGAAAACACATCTTTGGATGAGGGAGGTTTCATTTGTTGGCTTTGTGCATAATGGGATTGGAAGTGGAGTGAAGAGTAGAGGTGAAAAAATAAAAAAGGAATAAATCATAAAAATATAGATTTAAAAAGATATAGACTTGACCTCATTAATTTAATCTATGAGCTTTTGAAATTAAGTACATGAATCTGTAATTTTTTAAATGCAACAAATTTTAAATTGAATTTTTCTATCTTTCAATAATATCTAAGTCCTGAACTATTTATATCTATTCATAATTTTAAAATCTTATTTTATTCCTAAAACATCATACAAATTTGTTTCCCACCAAAAATTCCTAAATTTCCAATGAGTTTTCCCATCTCAGAAGCAGACTGGTATCACTACAAATAAACAAGGAAGAAATTAAGGAGGTGAAGCCATATAATTTAACCCTTCAAATCCAGACTGGATTATTATTTGAAATAGAGAGCTTTGAAGATCCCTTACAACACTCAAAATTTTAACTTGAATCATCAAATTTATTTTTGACAATAGCAGACTAGAGTTGTTTCAAAATTAATATTTCACAATATGCCTCCCTAACATTTCCCTCATTGGAGGTCTTTGAAATAAAAGTTGGGTTTCCATTTGTCCATTTTTCAGGAGTAGACTGAGTTGGATGACTTCTGAAAGCTCCTTTAAACTCTGAGATACAATGATTTCTTGCTTCATTTTTTATTCCATAAACATTCAATTGCACTTTTATGAATTTACTAGTAAATACTCAATAAGTATTTGATGAATATTAGATTTTTATATCCAAGAAATTTATAGTAATTAAAGTAATTACTATTATAATACATTTCTCTAATCCTTTAAGATCTGTAAGGCACTTTTCTCCCAATAACGCTGTGTTTAGGTCATAGAATCATTATTATCTCTCTTTTAGAGATGAGGAAACTGAGTTTTTGACATTAACTGACCTGTCAATGTTTAAAGCACTATTATCTAGAGGGTAGTATTTAAGCTAAATCTCTAGACTCCAAGGTCAGAATGTAATACCTTTGAATCTGTCATGAAAATCCTTCATAATGAAATGTCTTAACTATATTTAAGAGACTAGAATTTTGCAAAGCAAGTTAATTGCACATCCCATATAATTGCTCACAAAATAATAACTAGAGAAGTTATATTATATATTATTCATATAAAATTGTTGCAAAGTATCATATTCCTTATAAGTAATTTTGAAAAGTGATATTTCATCATTTCTTTTGTCACAATTCTTTTCTTCTTTTGGAGTTTAGCTCACCTCTTTGAAGGTGATATTCCCAGCTCAAACATTATTTCCTTCTTCAAACTTTCCTGGGACATTTTGACCCCTTACTCTAGTATATTACAACTACTACCATTCCTCCACAAGGAGGTTGACCCCCTTGAGAGGAAAGACTTTTCCATTTAATCTTCCAAATGGTAGCAAAGGTCTAACACAATATTTTACACATAGACATTTAACCAATGTCTAAATTTTAACATTTTCAATGTAGAGCTGGAGGACCTGGGTTGAAATCTTGGCTCTCTACTAATAGTGTGATCTTGGGTCGAATCATATCCCCTCCCTAGGCATTAGTCTCCTCAATATTGGACTATAATTCTTAAAAATTCCTTCTGGATCTAGTTCTATGATGCTATAAATTAAATTTGTTGTTAAATTTTGTCTCCTGCAATCCACAAATCATCTTCTTTTAAGCCATCTTAAGAAACTATGGTTTTCTCTCTTAACCAAGACCAGATTCTAATAATTTTGTGTATGCTTGTATTTGTGTATATATACACATACACACACACACACACACACACACATATATATATATATTGTGTATATATACATACATACACATAAAAACACACACACACACATATATGAACAGGGTAAAAATTCTGAATTATGACCAACTTACTATGTTAGTAATACAACAACTTTTGCTGAAACATAAAAATATATATTTTTGGAAGTTGAAACACTGAAGAAAAGTGACAGAAAACAGAAGAAATCAAAACAAGGTTTGTCACCAGTCAACAAGCCTGAAAACTATTTCCAAACTTTGAAATCCAAAACATTGTAGATGTTTTACAATTGAAAGAGATAGCAGAGATCATTTAGAATAAATCCATCATCTCATAGATGAGAAAAGTAAAGTCCAATGATTATACAACTAATCAATAGCAGGAATATGTATGTGGTGTGGATATCCATACACAAAGCTAGGTATAAAACATGTGTATATGTTAATATGACTATTCAAACATATATGTCTCTCTTTGTATTTGTATATATGTATATAGAAAACTCTAAAGAACAATTAGACTTGTCCTTCAATGTGGTTTACTCTACAAAAGGGAATGTTCTATAAATAGCAAGGTTTGAATCAGTTAATTGGAATATTTCTTTGCCACCCTTTAGTCCTAGGGTACTGAGCTATGTGATGACTGTAAGATGATTCCATAGTGCCCCATAAAATAACATTGGAAACTTTTGGAAGTCACTTAAAAAACATCTACTTCATAGATCTAAGTAAGTTTAAATCTAAAAATATAAGACAAATTCGACTTCCTGAGTTATTTTAAAATCTAAAAAGAAGGCACCTCTAACTTTCTGATTTAAAGAAACTTCCTTGGAAATTACATTTCACATCTAACTAAAGTCCTTGATATGAAGATTTACCCTATTTTCTCTTTATTTTCATTATGTTTAAGAGACCTTTGTCTCAGTCATCTCAGTCAACCCCAACTTACTGAGCTTGTTCCAGATTTTGTTTTCCAGTTTTTGGCCACTGTCTTAATTTTCACACTTTCCATGCTAGACTCCAGAAAAGATTCCCGAAGCATATGTAGAGGATAAAGAGGAGGAGGAGGAAAAGGAGGAAGATATAAGAGGGGAGGGGGGAAGGAGGAGGAAGAGGAGATGTTGTTTACAAAGTCAAGTATGCTCTTTACACCCGATACCCAAGTTTTGGTCAATGATGAAAAGCACAAAGATATCACTGACACAAAAAACATTTTTTAGTTACAAAGAAAGCTATTTTAAATTAAAGATGGAAGCTTCAAAAACTTGTCATTACTTCCTGAAGTTCTGAAAAAAAAGAGTGTCAAATTATGCCATATGTAAAAAGCAAGGTAGGATATATGGAAATGAAGACCAAATGTATAAGGAGCAATAGAACAAGGTTCTAATCCAAATTCTTACATAGACTCACTATGAGATCTTTGACTAACCAAAATCTAAAGGGTTGGAGCAGATTATGTATCTCTAAGGTACCTTCCAAATACATCACTCTATTTATGACTCTAAAACTCTTGTCCAGCTGCTTAGATACTAACCTAATGAACTTAACTGCCAATCCCAGATCAGCTATACAGCATGCTCCATTTTTCTTCACCAGGATGTTCTTACTTTTCAGATCACGATGTGCAATTGCTGGTTTTCCTCGAGTACTAAAGATCTCTGTATGCAAGTGGCATAGGCCACTGACTGAAGAATAGGCCAACTTCAACATTGCTTTGGTATCTAACGTAGTGGACTTCAGATAATCATACAAGGACCCATTCTCATGGTAGTCTGTGATTAGGAATAGTTGTGTATAGGACCCTGTTCCTTTGATATCTGCAGCAATAAATCCTAAAAAAATGAAGAAAAAAGAAACACAATGTTGAGAGATTAGTTCTTTCTCAATACTTTCAGTAATATAATGCACATTGTTTGAGATTAGTAGGACCCATGTATTACTTTTGTTTCACATCTGTTTCACATCTATTTCTTGTGGTTTATTAAAACTTTAATACTATTAATTTAAGAAAAACCAAATAAAAGAAGAGAAGGAATAAATAAAATATAGTATGTTATATTTTATTGGCAATTAATTGGCAAATTATTCCAAAGGTGTGCCAATTTGTTTAGGTTATCATAATTACTATAATTCAGAAGAGCGAATATGGTTTAATCAATAACAGTTCATTTAAATCTAATCTTATAGATAAGAGGAAACTATAAGATATAATCTGATTCCACTCTAGCAATTATGATATTCTTGGAGAAGACATAGAAAGATGGGTGCAGAATAATAATATAACTGGAAGGATAAAGGAACTGCTTCAATGAGTGATTCCTTATTTAGTTATTAATGATTTACTGTCAACATGTAAGGTCTTCAGTAGAGTGTTCCAGGAACCTATTCTTGGATCTCTTTTGTTTAACATTTTTATCAATGACAAGAGATAAAAAGTGTAGATGACATTCATAGTACCTTAGTAGAAAGCACAATCCTGGTAAACATAGTTAACACTGATTGACAGGATTCACAAAGGTTTTGAGAGGCTGGAAGATTGAATCAAATCTAAAACTACAAAATTTAATAGAGATCATCTTTAGTTCATGGCTCAACAACAGTAAACTGAAAAATTATGTAAGACTCTTAGTGGACTGTACATTCAATTAAAATCAGCTGGATGACATGACAGCCAAGAAATAATTTGATCTTAAACTACTTTTAGAAATACAGCATTTGCTAGAGTCTCATAGTACCCTAATCTGGTCATCAACATTTGATATGTTCAAATCAGATCATCATTTTTAAAGTTTGGTAAAAAACTAGAAAAAAATTCAGAGTGGGACAGCTGAAAAATTGAATGTTTTTAGAGGTCAATAAAAATGAAACCTGGTTGAAAAAACCAGGAATATTACTCCATTGAATATTTGGCAGGGTATTTAGGAGGAGGGTAGAGAGAGTATCATGTGAAAGAGAGATAAAACTTCTTCTTGGTCAAAGAATACAGAGCTAGAAAAAATGGAGAGGTTATAAAAATATATATTTCATTTGGAAGAGAAATTTCATAAGAATCAGAGCCACCCCAAATTGGAATTGGACTCCTTCTTATTAGTATTCTTTTAAGAAAGGGTTAGCTGATGGATGGGGATCTTTTTTTCCAGTTCTTTCTAACTCTGAAATTGTATGATCCTGTGAATAGAAGAAAACTTCACTAAATAAAGACCAGAAAATTAATCCATCTAACCAAACTAATCTGTTTATAAACACTTTTTTGAAAAATTTAAGCCAGATTAGTTTAGTCTAAGATGATTATGAAGAAAATGAATTCTTGATAAAAACTAACTATGTAGATAGAATTCATGAAGTGTTATGTAATCATTATGTACCAGAATTACTGATGTATCCTGAAGCTGGGCCCAGTATTTAATAGGAAGGCAGCAGGCTGAATCTCACTTGGAGAAAATACCTAGCAATTTCACTGGTTCAACACTATTCCCTACTTCAAAACTTGTCTTCTTAACATCAATATTCTTAACAGTGCTGTTATATGACCATGAATCACAAAATATCATTTCTCACAATCGTATAAGAATCAAAAATGTATAGGACAGAATGGGATAGGCCAACTTTGGTTCATGCAAGAGAAGTAGTATGTAAACCGCAAAGCTATTTGTTTCACAGAAAAAGGAAGTGATCTGGCTATGTATAGAGAAGAAGGGATAACAAATGTTCAGTCCAAGTGCCATAATGGGACCCTTGAAATATGAAAAGACTCAGAGTAAACTCTCAACACTTCCAGGAGACTTCTATGGATGAATGTAGACTGTAATATGATATGGCATGAATCCATACCAAAGAAGAAAATACCCATCTTAATGAGATCATTGATCCACTGAAAACACAGAAAAAGGCATTTTGCATAACTTTGCCTAATTTTTTAAAAAGGCACCTCTGTTAGAATAACTTGACATAAGATGGTTCCAAGATAAACTAAGTAGTATCATTGAGTTTTAATTTCTAGTCTTTGAAGCAATTCTTTTTCAAAGGATCCCTTTCCTTTCAGTCTAATATCTTCAAACACTGACCATTTATTCTGAGGACCCCTTGCACTGCAGGACTAATTGCTAGGCCAACACCGAGAAGATAAGTAAATAGTTCTATGTCGTTCATATATCGTAATAAACAAAATTTTCTAAAGAAAGTTTTCCAACTAGAAAACAAATGCAGAACATTGTTATACTGATTTTTACTCACCCAAAATATTTTCATGCCTCATCAAGACTGTCTGATATATTTCTGTCTCTCTGAACCAGCTGGCCTCCTCAGTGGTGAAGAATACTTTCACAGCTACCTTTTCACCACGCCACTTTCCCATCCAAACTTCCCCATAGCGACCTCTTCCAATCTGTTTGACCATCTGAATCTGCTTAGCAATAGTCCTTTGGACCTATTAAATCCCAAAACAACATTTGCTTAATCTCTCTTGAATAGAAGCAATGATTACATTTGCTAACATATATTTCAGCTGTAGCTATTCTTTAAATAGACAAAGCATTTCAGAATAACTAAATAATGTCTATATTATGAAATAGCTTTTTTCATTTACTGACATTTTATTGAGAAAAAAATTCAGGAATTAAAGGTTTACTCTGACCAGGAAAATGAAAAAAGCTTTTTATTAAAGATATTTCCTGTTGAGAATGAGCTATGTTTTGGGTATGGAAGTAATAAATGGAATTTATTTTGAAATTAGTTGAAAAAACAATCAACATGCATTTATTAAATTCCTACTAAGTACAGGACTAGGCTATGACTGTTCCTCCATCAGTCCTGTTAGACTAAAAAACTACTATATCTCACAGGATTTTGCATGAAGACTCCACCAACATTTTCTTATCATCACTAAAACCAACAGCTTCTTCCTTTATTATGTGCTTTAATAATCACTCTATTACTCAAGATGACTACTTATCCTAAACCCACCCCTTTTGTACCTGAATTTAGACAGAATTTAGAGCCTCAGATTCTTTGTGGAGCCTATAAAGACCACTGGATTTAGAGCTGGAAAGTCCCAGGGAAAATCTAACTCCTTCATTTTAAAGATCAATTAATCAATATGCCTTTTGAAAAAGTGCCGACTATGTGCCTGGCACTAGGAATAAAAAGATAAACATAAAATAATCTCTTGACTTCAAGTATCTCACATTTCTTTGAGGGATGCAACACATACATATGTGTGTATATAAAATCTATACCCAAAAGCATGCATATATATCTGTGTGTATGCCAAGAATCTGTGAGTTGAAAGGAACTTCAACAGTCAAAGAATCACCATTATAATATACCCAACAAATTGTTATCTGGCCTCGACTTCTAAGGAAAGGAAGCCTACCATCTCTTCTCTAAGAAAGCTTTTTTTTCTAAATATCAAGTCTAAACTTATCTGTGTTGATGTCTATTGCTCCTAGTTCTACCCTCTTGGGCCCAATAAAACATATCTTGAATCCCTATTTAAAATACTGGAAGACAGTTAACATGTTCCCCTTGAGTCTTCCTTCTCCAAGCTAAACATCCCTAATTCCTTCACAACCAATATGCATGCTAGACACTCTAGGTTCTTCACCAATCCTAACAGTACTTTTCAACCTCATTTGAGAATAAAACATGCAGAATTGAACCCAAATGACCCCCAAAATGTCAGAATGCACTGGGAACTAACTCTTCCTGGAAGTCACCTACCTATAAATGCAGCACAAGACCTCACCCCCCCCCACACACACACACACACACTTTTTTCCTCCATTTGACACTACGGAACACTCTTGAGCTCTCATTTCTGTGACACTTTTACAGAACTGTTTTTACTTGCTATCACTACTCTTTACCCCTGACTGGAAATGGAGGGAGACAAGCCTTCTAAAACCTCTACAACACTTAAGGAATGGACTCAAGCACATACATCTCTTTATTTCCCAATGGCTGAACTACTTTAAGATGGCTCTACCTTGCCAAGGCTAAGGGTCATCTCCCTTCCACTCATGCTTTTCAGCTTCCTTTTATATGTGATCTTCCCTCATTCAATTATAAACTCCTGGAGGACTATCTTTTTATGTGCTTATATATCCGACATCGTGCCTGATACTTAAGAGTATGAGAACATCTAACTAAAGTATACTCATGGCTTTCTCCCCAATTACTAGTCAAATAGATCCACCAAATTCCAGGTGCAGGGGCCATCTGTGAAAAACTTCTTAAGTTACAGTAGGCGATATTTATTTTTATAATAAAGATTTTAGCATCTCAGAGGTGACAGTAAATAATTGTAGGTGCTATAGACCTGAAAAGACTCAATGAATCAATAACTGTGTCAAGAGCCATCTAGCAAAAAAAAAAGATGA
This sequence comes from Macrotis lagotis, assembly GCF_037893015.1. Lineage (NCBI taxonomy): Eukaryota > Metazoa > Chordata > Mammalia > Peramelemorphia > Peramelidae > Macrotis > Macrotis lagotis. The sequence continues at coordinate 4,333,756 of NC_133660.1, read as the reverse complement.
CCTAACATTTGAACAAGAAAGTGAAAATGAATTATCCAAAATAAAAGCAAAATGCTTACTACACATTTACATTTAATAAGGCAGTATACAAAGAGGAGGTATTAAATAATATATAATTGGGTGGCCTTGGGGAAAGAAGACCCAAGTTCAAACCCTATCTTGGATGCAAGCTGGACAAGTGACCCTGGTCAAATCCCTTTACCACCCCAGTAGAACTGTTAATTGCAGATCAAGTGCTGACCTGCATCTAGGAATTCACAGATCTAATTTAAAAAAAAAATCAAGTAATGACCTGTATATTCTCAGTATGCTCTTATACCCAGAGAAGGTATGAGTGAAATCCAGTTAAGGTTATAAAATCCCGACCCCAATAATCACACGGGCAAAAGCCAAACAAATACAAGCTTACATGATTCTTAAAGATGAAGATGAAGACTTTTTACTTTTAAACTTGTTCTGCTTTTTGTCCCATGAGCCCTAAGAGTCTTTTCTGTGTTTCCATCATTAAAGGATGTGCCTTGGATTCCCCGACGTATGGTCTCCAAGGTTGGCACTGATGACCATCAGAAAACTAACCGTCTCCTAAATGGAAAAGTCATAGACTTTACCCTGAAATATGAGCCTTGAGACTGAAACAAAGCCTCTCTCCCCAATGTGATGCTTGGATAGGAGTTACATGTGATCCTTTGGCCTTAGGAAACAGGGCCAAGAAGCAAGTAATGGAATCCAGGGTGAATATGGTTCCATATGTAACACTTCCTAATCTGCTCATGATCAGAAAAGGCTAAAGTCTGGATTGTAATTCTACCCTTGCATTAAAAAACCAACAATCACATTAGCCTCTCTAAGTCAAGAGGTGATCGGTTAGGACTGTAACGGAGCTCCTCTGTCTACTGAACAGAAGAGGACTTTTTCCCCTAAGCAATGTCCTACGTGTTTCTCTAGTAAACAGACACCCCATGGTTCTTGCCATTCACAGAGGTTAGGGTTTAAACTCCAACACTGTTCTCCTCATACCAGCAGAGGGAGCGTGGATCCACTTCCAGAGTTCGGAGGTTGTTGAATTAACTCTCTCAAGGATTCCCCAGGAGGGTTAGAAGTTTCATCCTGTTCCAGCCCAATACTATACCGAGGTCGGACTTCTTGTCTCTTATACCTAAAGAGGTAGAAAGGAGGTAGAGTATAGGAAACTTGGATACAGTAAAACATGGCACAGAAAATTATTCACCAAGTTCACTTTGGCACTTAAATCATTGCCTCCAACTTTAATAAATGCACGGTTATAATGGGAATGATTTTATGTTGATTAAACAATCTCCATCATTTCCATTTTTCTTTTATCCTACAATTCAGAATCATACTTCACTATCTCCTCACTGAGTGACTTAGTGAATCATTACTAAAGAGAAATGATATCTTTCCTAACTTCACAACTCATTCCTTGCACTATTTTCTGTACCAGTGAAGTCTACGCTCTACCATCATATCAATTCACTTGTTATAGGCATTATTTTCAAATGGATGGTAACAGAAGAGATCATACAGAGGGAGAGAAATTGCAAGAGATCTTTAATCTATTTAGAAAGGAGCCAATTGAGCCATAGGGAAATGAAATGACTAGCCCAAAGTTACTCAATATTACAGGCACTGATTCTAAGTTGTCAAACTTTAAAGCTGGTTCTATTTCTGTAGTTACAAAGTACCTTCTTTCTCAAATGCCTGAATGACAATTACCTTTTACAATGCCCATGATGAGTGATGATGCAGTTTTCACTTGAAAATCTCTAATAAAGGGCAATCACTATCTTCCAAGGAAGCCTATTCAATTTGGGGCCAGTTTGAAAAGTAATAATTAGAAAGCTTTTCCTTATACCAAGTCTAAACTAGTCTCATTGTACATTCTGCTAAGATGTAACCAATGGGACCAGGTGGAAAAAAAGTATAATCTCTTTTCAGTAGTCAAGTCCTTTTAGACAGTTAAATGATCACTTAATTTTCTTTTTTTCCATAGACAAATGAAGAAACTTTTAAAAATGTTAAGATGGACAAAAGACATTAATTAAATCTGCAATTAAGTTTTTTAAAACATATTTTACCTCTAGTTTAATTTTCTCTTATTCCACAGCTTTTACCACAGATAATAAGTAGATGAATGAAGTGATTTGAATTATGAATTTTTTATCCTTTATAAACCTATTGTGACAGGTGTTTTTAATGATAATGTTAAGTTGAAGGCATGTAGTAGGAACAATAAAATTCTTTGTGAAATCATCAACTGATATATCCATTGAACGCTAATAAAAATATTTTGACCTTATAAGTTATATTTTAATAATCAGCGAAACATTTCAAAAAATCCTTCAAATATATATGGGGAAGAGAATAAGTTACAACTTTTTTTTTTACAATGATAAAAGTTAAGTTTACTGACTAAGCTATACTAACCAAAAGGCTTGCAGTAGTTTCATCCTTTTAAGTCAAATCTTCTTATGTGAAATAATACGTAAAAATAATTATGTAATTTCAGTATCTTCTGAAGTAGAAGTACTTATACATTCCATTTACCTCGTCAATGGGGTTCATGTTAATAAATGGAACTAGATTTTTTAAAAAGAAAAAATACTTAAAATGTTTTACATATGACCAGAAATGAAATAATATATATTTGGAATTTTTCTAGTAGTAAATGGGCAAAATAAAATCTTACCTCAACCAAACACCTAGACAAGAGTATTGATTTTAGAAAGCTACCTTCTACACAATAGGGCTCTACCTCCATATTGGAGACTTACCTGAAATAACAGAATAGAATTATAAACATCAGAAGAAAGCTACAGACTGTCACAGATATCAGTACAGCCTTAAGGTGCATGGATCCATCAACAAATTCTGAAATAAAAAAAAATTATTATATTATAATATGGAGATGCCTTTATCTCCAAAGTTAAGAACACTCAAAGACACCTATTATGGTTATATATTTTGGCAAGTTCACTTCTAGGAATTTTGGTGCTTTTGACTCTAATCACTAAGAACATAACTGAAAAAGTTGCAAACTGAAAAGGGCATGTGAAGGAGCTGGAATGGGAAGAAAATGATTAAGATTATCCACTAAATTAAATACCAACTAGATAAAAGAATGGCAGTTATTCACAGAAAACATAATCCAAGAATAGAAACTATAATGCACAAGGAACCATACCAGAAAAAGTCAAAAAGTATGGCCAAGAAGCAGTCAATCACCATCATCTGGCATCTACTAAAGTTCAGAATGTGCTAAGTAGTGAGATACAAACATAAAAATGAAAGTCCCTGCCTTTGAGAAGCTAACTGAAAAGCTAATCTGAGAAGCTAATATTCAATTGCAAGATACGCCCTCACACAAAAATACACATACAAAATATATATATAAAATAAGTACAAGGCAAATTTAAGTGAGTCGGATACAAGCATCTGCAGAGATTAGAAAGTTTTAAGTAGGAGGTAATATTTGAAATAAATATTGAAGAGGACAAGGAATTCTAAGAAGACATGGTGACAAAGGAAAGCACTCTAAGTATAAGGAAAGTGAATGCAAAGGCAAGGTATCATGTATCAGGAAAAGTAGGAATTACAGTCTGGAGAGCAGAGAATCGGAAAAGAATTTGGACACACCTTTAAATCAATCAATGAGCAAAAGGTGTAAGGTAGATATGAACAAGTCTAATCATTTCTGAACAAGAGAGGTCATTGAATAAAATGTCTTGAGAATGACTAAGGAGAATCAGTCAGATTCTATGGAAGATTTCTAATATCCAGTTCTTCAGGAAAATTAAAGAAAGAAAAACAATCACTAAATCAAATGTAACTCTTTTACTACAAGCAATAAATTATATGGTTAGAAATCTATTGTAGTTGATACAAAAGGACATTTTGATTTACTCTTCTGCGTGTGTCATTAGGAATGAATGGACAAGCAAAAGTTTGAATGAATAATACAATTAGATATATGTACTGGTCTTTCTAGCCTCAGATCTCAGCATTGACTTTTTCACCAAGATCTTATTTCCTAGAAATTTGGGCAAACAAAAATAGTATTGAATTCTGTATGCTGCCCTTGATGGCTTTTGTTAAGGCCATGAGACCCAAAAGAGTTAAAAGGTTGGAACACACCTGATTTAAGGTATAATTCATGTCTAATTTGTGATTTTGAGTAATTGTGTAATAATCAAAGAGGTTTATCATAATAAAGGTGTTAGAGAATAGTCTTCTGTTAATAAAGTTAATTTGGATTATGAGGTATAGAGCTCTCCTCTCACAGTTACCTTATGCCTAAACTAAATTTTAATTCCAAATCCTCCGAGATGCTCTCCAAAGAGAATATTCCTTGACTCTTATAGTAATCGATATCTAAACATGGTCATAATTATTGATCAGATACTTTCTTCCCCCATTTAAAAAATAGCAAACACTGTCCTGAAACAAAAGCTCTCTTTACTATCTCATTTATTTTCCCCTCAATTATGGAGAGGTTCTGTTGGAATTTTGCCTCAATTATGGTGAACTAAAAACTTGTAGAATCTTTTTAGAGAACAGTATGATAGTAAAAGTTATAAAAACAAATCAAATGAGAATTGACCTGGTCAGTTTTAGTGGGTTCTCACCATTCAGCAGAGCACAAATTCAGGGTTTCATTCTCAGACCTAAGTGACTTTTCTTCTTCTGTGTATGTTCTCTGAAAGTTCATTTCAAAGGCTATATAGTAGCAGCATAAAAGTCAACATGGTATGGTGAAAAGCTGACAGGTAAAAAAAGTATGATGGATCTGGGGAAGTCTAAAATGTATTACTAGCAAGACACAGCAGCAAGAGATGGAGAGAGAAATTCCATTCAAATGGACAAGGCAGACTCAGATACACTATAAACTCAGAAACAACTATAAAATACTTTGCACAAAATCACATCTAAATAACTGGGCAAATTTCAATTGCTCATGGGTTGGCTGAGTTAGTATAATAAAAATTTCAATTCTACCAAAATTAAAATACAAATTCAGTGCCATGCCAATCAATTTGCAAAAATAACTCTAGTGAGTTAGAAAAAGTAGTAAACCAAATTCAAATGGAGGAACAAAAAAACAAGAATATCAAGGGAATTAATGAAAAAAATATACAAAGGAAGAAGACCTTGGCATACCATAACTAAAATTATATTATGGAGCATCAGTCTTCATAACTGTTTGTTATTGGAAAAGAAATAGTGGTGGATCTGTGGAATAAACTAGGTGAAAAGAAACAATAAATGACTCGAGTAATCTGCTATTTGATAAACTGAAAGACTCCAGCTTCTGGGATAAGAACTCACCATTTGATAAAAATGTTCTGCTAAATTCAAAGATAGTATGGCAAGAAACTAAGCATAGATCAAGGTAAGGCCAAATACACCAAAATAAGGTCAAAATGGATACAGGATTTAAACATAAAGGGTGATATCAAAAGGCAATTAGGAGAAAGAGAAATAGTTTTATCTGTCAGAGCTAAGACCTAAGAAAACAGAGAATTTTAAAAAAAGAAAAAAAATGGATCATTTTGATTACATTAAATTGAAAGTTTTGGCACAAACAATAGCAATGCAACCAAGATTAAAAGGAAGGCAGTAAACTGGGAAACAAGTTTAAATCTAGCATATCTGACAAAGGATTCATTTCTAAATATTTAGAGAACTGAATCAAATTTTTTTTTAGGTTTTTGCAGGGCAAATGGGGTTAAGTGGCTTGCCCAAGGCCACACAGCTAGGTAATTATTGTCTGAGACCAGATTTGAACCCAGGTACTCCTGACTCCTCCATTGCGCCAGCTAGCCACCCCTGAATCAAATTTTTAAGAAAACAAGTCATTCCCCAATTGACAAATGGTCATAGGATATGGAAAGGTAGTTCTCAGATGAAGAAATTAAAGCTATCTATAGTTAAATGGAAAATTGCTCTAAATCATTCTTGATTAGGGAAATGCAAATTAAAACAACTCTGAGATACCACTTCACAGTCATCAGATAGGTCAATATAACTAAAAAGTAAAATGATCAATGTTGGAGGTGATGTGGGAAAACTGGGACATGGATACATTGATGATGGGAGTTGTGAACTGATCCAACCTTTCTGGAAAATAATTTGGAATTATGTTCAAAGGGCAAAAAAAACTATATATACAATTTGATTCTCTGATCCAGCAATACCACTGTACCCTAAAGAAATATTCAAAAAGGGTAAAAAACTCCCATGTACAACAATATCCATAGAATGGATGGTGGCAAAGTATTAGAAATTGAGGAGCTATCTATCAACTGGGAAATATTCTGTAAGAAATCATGAGGGATGGGATATCAGAAAAGCCTGGAAAAACTTTTAAGAACTAATGCTGAGGGAAATGAGCAGAAACAAAAGAATATTATGCACACTAATAACAACATTGGGCGATGATCAACTATGATGAACTTGTTCATTTCAGCAGTACAAAAATCAAAACTAATTCTAAAAGACTTGTGATGATAATACCATCTATATCATAAAGGGAACTGTGAAGTTTTAAATGCAGACCAAAGCTTACTATCTTCAATCTTTTAAGTTTTCTTACGTCATTATTTTCTAATATTTTCTTCCATTTTGATTTGATTCTTCTGCCACAACATGGTTAATATGAATCTATGTTTAGTATAATTGTACATGCAAAGCTTTCTGTGAGGGGGAGAGAGGAGGGAAGGGAGGGAGTGAGGGAGGAAAAAAGTAAAACTCAAAACCTTGCAAAAAAAACTGAGTGGTGAAATTTTTTTTTAAATAAATTTAAAAAATGGGGCGGCTAGGTGGGGCAGTGGATAAAGCAACAGCCAGGAGTCAGGAGTACCTGGGTTCAAATCTGGTCTCAGCCACTTTATAATGACCTAGCTGTGTGGCCTTGGGCAAGCCACTTAACCCCATTTGCCTTCCCAAAAAAACCCCTAATAAACAAACAAATAAATTAATTAAATAAGGTCATTTTATTTGAGGATAATTCTTATTTCACAGAGTTGGAAGGTATATCAAAGGCCAGCTAATTCACTCATACTTGAAAAAGAATCCTTCTGCAGCATAATTAAAAGTGGTCATTCATTCAACCTTTGTTTGAAGACCTCATGAGGAGAAAAATTGGACTGATCCCTCTTCTGAAAAGGGGACTTATTCCACTTTGGAGATCACTCTAAATATTAGGAAGGTCCTCCCACACATATAAGAGTGCCCCACATCCATAACTATAATTACGGAAAGCACAAACTCCTGTATGAACTATGTTGACTAAGACTTAGAGCTTTTACTGAAGCAAGCAACCAAGTAAGCAAAGTCTTTACTATATAAGTCATGATGAATGACTTCACAGGGAGTTGAAAGCTGAAAGTGTCTGGGAAGACCTGTTCATATCCTTTAGATTTTGAATAAAATAGCAAACCTGTTTACAACCCATAGATCTGAGGATCTGATAAAAGAGAATAAGGAGGGGCAGCTAGGTAGCACAGTGGAAAAAGCACTGGCCTTGGGAGTCAGGAGGACCCGTGTTCAAACCCAGCCTCAGACACTTAATAATAGCTGTGTGGCCTTGGGCAAGTCACTTAACCCCATTGCCTTGCAAAAACTTAAAAAAAAAAAGAATATGCAGTAAGGACTGTAACAACTGAATAGTGATTGAATTGGAAACCAAGGTAAAATAGGTGAAAAGAAAAGTAAGTAGAACTGAGTTGTAGTGGAGAAAAGAGATACTGAGGACATTGGCCACGAAGACATCTCAAAGTCAAAATTTCAGGATGAAATCTACCAGTTGTATCTACTTTCTTAAATCTTTAGAGAAGTTTCAAGAAATGCTGCTTTCCCTTCCCCACCAACCACTCAAGTGTTAATTTATAGACACTATAATGAACTCTGCATGCTTCTTTACTCAAATAATATTGGCAATCTGAATGTTCCCAACCATTTTAAGTTCCCTGAAATGCAAGATGTCAATGTCTAATCTTTGCATCTCCCATTTGATCACATCCATCTTACCTTGGTTCACAGAATTTACATTATTCCTATGCAAAACTGATCTTGACAGCATTGGACTTCCCTTCGATCATGAACCTTCCAAGTTGAGCTAAGTTTCAGTTTTGCCCTAGCCACTTCCTTTGTACAGGAGCAACATGTAGTTGTCCTCTCTCTTCCCCAGTGGCATGTTGATGCAAAGGGATAATCTTCCATACCGTTATCTTCTAACATTTTAATACTCTCCATAGCATTTTCTTGGTAGAGATACTATAGTGGCTTGTCAATTCCTTCTCCAGTGGACTATCTTTGGACAGAATTCTCAAACATGATTTGTTCATCTTAGATAACCCTGCATAATGTGGCTCACAGTTTCACTAAACAATGTGAGTCTCTCCCCACCAAGTCGGTAATACAGGGGGATTGGGAAAAAATGCTGATGAAGTAACTTGCTTTTCCACTGACATTTTTTTGAGAATAAGCTACATTTCTTGAACATAGGAGGAACATAATGTATTTGTTAAATTACATTGATTTTCTTTTCTGGTGAACACATATATAAAGTGGAAAGGTGTTTATAACAGCTAAATAATAGTTATAAAATCATTTAATGTACAATTTATTTTGTGGTGATATAATAAAAAACAGAAGAATCTGAAATACATTTCTGGAATGTAGCTTTGGAAGCTGTGTGTTAATCCTAATCATTCATTCCTATTTATCTATAAAAGTACTTATAGTTTTTTTAATATACTAAATTATAAATTTACTAAAAATTATTCTTCCCCTCTTCTTTAAGAATACAAAGTCCTTTAAGTCCTAATCTATTTCCTGAATGAGGATGAACTCAATACACAGAATGAGACACAGTTTTTTAATATGGTCAGTGTAGGAAATGGTTTTTACTGGAATATGCATAACTGTCAAAAAAGTTGGTTACTTTTTTTACTTTATTTTTTCACAATGGAGGTGGAAGTGATAAAAAAATAAATGTTTAATTGAAAAAAATCTCATAAATGTTAGTTTTAGAATGGTTTTAAAATTATCAACATACTTTTGTTAGTTGTGTAGCTTAAATACTATTGGAATGTTTCTCTTAACAATTAAAATTTCAATATGCTACAATGCTTCTAAAATCTTAATGGAGGAACAGAGAAGTAAACTTAGAGAAAGGGGAAAGCCAGTGTGATGTCCAAGCAAACTTTTTTAAAGGAATTATCCTCATTTCTGTCTCCAGGACATACTTTTTACCACTTCATTTTTCTGGTTTCTATTCATAGTAATGTGACAAATTTCTGGACATATTCTATCTGTAGGAATTTTTTTAGTTAATGTTTTGAATATTGTTTTGAGAATGGTTTAAGATAAAAAAAATTCTTCCTTCTTACCACGATTTTTCAATGGAGGCAGTGTAGGGTGAAGGTCTTTATTGCATTCATTCCGTTCTGAGCAACATTCAATTGACCTTCTTTGGTGAGAGAAAGGAGTGCCCTATAATATAATCCAAACATAGATACAAATATTAATTAACATATCCCTCTAAAATTCAAGAAAGATCTTTAATTTCTAACTTGAAAACTTTTTTTGCATTTATTCTGCAAATAAATCTACTGAATTTGGAAATAACAATAATCTTTTTTCAAAGTGATGACAAATGTTATAACTATTAAAGTCCATCATGCAATATTCTGGTGAAATTTTCTTATTTACTTTAGAGGTCAATATTATTACTTTATTTAGAATATATTTTGAATGATTAGATTTACTTTGAATTATCTAACCTACCCAATTGAACCTTCAGGAGAAATGTTAGTACAGTATATTCATCCAAAACAGAATTAAACAAGAATGATTAGTGAGTGAATACACAAGGGTTTCATTCTACTGAAAATAGGATCTTTTTGTAAAAGCAGAACATCTAAGAATGCATAGGAATTTCCAACCAATTTATATCTACATTATTGGGAGATGAATTTTTTTTTGCTTCTTTTGCTTGTAATTTGGCTGGTTTAATCACTAGTCTAGTTAACAAAATAATAACCCAATAGTATCAAATATATTCCCTTACCCGGCACTGAAAGAGTGAGCCCTCTAATCTTAGACATCCCGAAGTGACCACAGGCATCCCAGATTCATCTTCTTCTATCATAGTGAAACAGTAGCCATTTGTGCTAAAGATCAAAAAGGAAAAACAAAATAAATGTGTATGTTGACATGAGGTTTTTCTACTCTGGGTTACAGAAGGGACAAAAATCTTTTTAAGTTATTTCCCTTCAAAATAGATTAATTGATTGTACTGTTACCAAGGAAGCACAGCCTCATCTTCCCCTGATATGCAAGGCAGAGAGATTTAACTATCACAAGTGCATCCAGCAACTGCTCATCTCACCTCTCTCCCTACTTCTCTGCCCTGTCTCTCTCTGTGTATCTCTCTTTCTCTCTCTGACTCTCTCTCTCCTTGCCTCCTTGTTTCTCTCTCTCCGTGTCTATCCCTTCCTTTTTCTCTGTGTGTATATTGGAAGAGTGCCCTCACTTTTGAAAATGAAATAGTATTATGTGAAAATTATGTTAAATAATTCTTTTATCTTCCATCAATGTTTCCAAATGTTTCTGCCATGTGGAAAGAAAACTGTGGGAACCTATAGAAGACTACCAGTATTTCAAAAGCAAAAAGTTGGGCCTCATCAGAGGGTTTATTCATTTAGTCATTTTCAGTCATATATATGCCACTTCAAGATTCCTTTGGGCTTTCCCTTTCTCCAGATCAATTTACAGATGAAGAAACTGAGGCCAACAGGGTTAAAGCAACCTGCCTACTCTCTCACACATTAATGGAAATATCTGAGGCCAGATTTGAGTTCAAGTTGGCTTTCTGACTACAGTTCTACTATTCTAACTGTCACTGAAAGGGAGAATAAAGACCAGTTTCTGTTTATTTAAAAAATTCTGAATTTCTTATTCTTTGGAAGTGCAGAAAACAAATAAATACAATATAAAACACATAGGTTTTTGAAACAAAAAGCTTCACTATTATGTTCTATAAAATGTGAAGTTCTACTCATTCTATCTTTTGCATGTACATATGGCACCCAAAGAGGGGCATTGATTGAAAGTTTAGCATCATAGAAAGAAAACTGTGAAACGCTGTTAGCTATGATTTGTCTTTTTTCAAATTACTGATAGAGACATTCTATTGTTCATTAGTCCCTGAGTTAACATCAACAGGCTTTCTAATTGTTTACTTGGCTTGCAAACCAAAAGTGATCTGTAGTACCTCAGCTTGCAAGTACAAAAACGGTAGAGTTCAAACATTCCTAACAGATGTTTCGATGGTGCCAATGATAAATATCTTTGTCAAACCAAGGTTAAAATAGTGAATATTGTTGTGGGGAGAACAACTGTCTCTCCTTTTAGCCTATACTAGAAATCCTTTTGAGGATTTCCAAGGTGATTCAATCCAAATTACCAAATAGGTAATTCAAAAAAATTAAAGAACGCAAGAAAAAACTAAATCCCATTAACCTGCAAAATAGAATAATACAAATAAATGCAACTTTCTGGATTTCCCATTTTTTCGAGGTATTGAACATTTTCAACTGGAGTGGGAGCAACTCAGTAAGGATACTTATGATACTTATTTTCTTTGTTGTTGTTGGTTTTTTCCAAGGCAGTGGGGGTTAAGTGACTTGCCCAAGGTCACACACAGCCAGGCAATTCTTAAGTGTCTGAGACTGGATTTGAACTCAGGTCCTCCTGACTCCACTGAATCACCTAGCTGCCCCAGGATATTTATTTTCACCATTATATGCAGATCCTACTGTAGATACCTCCCCCACTCTTCAGAGCAGGAACTCTTCTACAACATATAGTCCTAAAGATGTACCTGGTGCACGGAGTACTTAAATGATCTGCTTTAAACTGTTAATATAGTTGGAGGAAGGCTCAGCCTCAGATTTTACAGATCCCAAGGTTGTCATCTACCTACCATGCCATGGTAAGCTCTCAAAATCTGCATTTGAAAGTGAAGCCTTTCCCTGAAAATCATAGCACAATTTTGAGTCAAGGGGTAAAATATAGAAAATAATGAGCATGTTTCTCTGAATTTTCTGAGAGTGAGCAAATAAGACTTAAACATTGATTCTGAAAGACATACATACATACAAATATATATATATATATATATACATACATACATACATATAGGAACATATAAATATGTCTTTTGAGAACTTCAATACTTTGAAAACAATATTTCAGCTTTCAAAAGAATTATAAAAATTACCAAATCTGAGATTTTTAAAATTACATTGTTCTAGACAGTATTTAGAATAGGGATGAGACCTGTAATTTTACTGAAATAAGGAACTTACACTCCTAACACAGGCCAGCACTTTTTCTTTAAATGTCCTGCCTGAATTCAGAGAAATTATGTCAGAAGTGAGAAGGGAACCAAGGTCTTTGTTTTAAGACTGGTTCCGTGGCACACTGACTCTTTCAAGAAGGTATATAGTTATCAAAACATGATTTTTACCTTTTTATATGTCATCTAAAAATAAATTGGAAAAGTTGAATTTACTGATGGCAGAAAATGTATTTTTATTTGAAATATGGAAAGATCACACAGAGGCCATAATAATCACTCAATAAATATTTGCTGATATGAAAACATTTATTTCCAGATGAGGAATTCCAGAATTCCAGAAGCTTTCATGGGTCTTTTTAATGGATTAAAAAATCTATACAGTTTTGTATAAGAAATCAGTATAACCTAAAAGGCCCTCCCCTCTGCTATCTTTTATCATATTTAAAATTGTGGATGCAGAAAATTATCTTCACAGGGGAAATTTTCCCCAAAACAATAGTTTTTAAGATTTTAGCCCTGGCTAAGTGACCTAATCATAAACATGATCTAATGATATATATTGAAATTCAAATGAATTGTCCTAAAATACAAAAAAAAGTTACATATTTACTATGAAACTCTGAATTTTAAAACAGTATGATAAAAATAGTACAGTATGAAATCAGTATGAGTGGCTATCCATAATAAAACATCCTTTATACTATGCTAAAGACAAATTGTTGAACACGTAAGACTGAAACTACAAGCAGAGGCCCAATACTCTGTCTCCTATAAAGCAAGATATCATCTTGCTAAAGGATGAGATCTGATGATGAGAACGCAAAAACCTCAAGATCTTATTTTTTGGAAAGATGCTACTACAATTAAAAAACTACAAGAGTAAAAAAATGGTGATTTGAACCAAGACCTTTAATAAATGTCAGAAATAGAAAGCCAGGATCCAAAACCTCTGCAGCTGTTCCAGCAGATGTCCTTGTTGGCAAAAGGCCAATTCTCATGAAAGATGCTATACCTATCCTACTAGCTCACAATGGTTCAAGAGTATCATTTCTTTTTACTACCTTTCAAGGAAATAAAAATAATATCAATATCTAACTGGGCATATTCTATTTTGTCTTATTCAATTTTAATTACTTCAAAAGTGATCTATACCCATTTCCCACTGTGACCCTGATTATTTAATTTAATGGATAAAAAATTCATTCAAAATGAATGCTTCCATAAATGAAACATATGTGGATATTTATATGTTTATGTGTTTTTGCATGTATGTACATATATTATATAAATATTGTTATCAATTATGTAGTTATCATCTATCTACCTATCTGTCGATCTCTGTTGTCAATAAGAAAATTCCAAGCCCTAATCAAAGAACCCACCACTGGTAATAAACAAAAATTATGCACTTGAAAAATAAATATAAAATTCAACAATACAAAGAAATGAGTGCTAGTGGAACAAAATCAGATGGACTGTTATGATTTCATCACACAGTGGAAGACGTGCTAACAAATAAGAACAGTCTGTGTGCCTTTAAAGAATCTGAGACCTTGTGTTATGAACACCTGTTTGGAAACTCACAACACCACACATCATCAGGAGGATTAAAATTTCAGCAGGTTCAGGGTTAATATAACCTTTGCAAGGACTCTTACAAAACTCTTTCAACTTTGCCACTTGTGACTCTTCAAGCTATTCAGTTTCTAATTCTTCATATGCTAATTATTGATGATTTCGTGTATAATTCCTAAGTGGTAAATCACCTAAAATGATGAGCACTGATTTATACCTCTAAGATTCAAAATTCAATCAAGTTCAAGAATTACTGACCAGATGCTAAGTGGATAAAATGACTAAATATCTCTGAAATGAAGATTTTTTTTTAAAAAAAAGATTTCTCATGATTCAGGTTTTGGTCAGCTACTCCGGTAATAGAAGTTTTAATTTTATATAAAACTTCCTTCCTAAATTATGTAACTGAGGGAAATGTCTCTAAATTTTTCCTCCAATCCAAATAATACGAGTTTTGTAAATCACATGAAATGAAAATGGCCGAAATATTCTTGTAATTATGAATTTAAAGAATTTATTTGCAAGGGGCACAAAATTTGACTATTCTTAATCTTTACCACTACTAGTTCCCTGATATAAAGACTTTTCAAAGTTCTTTAATTTATAGTCTTCTCTGAAGTTTTGTTTTATACTTCTGGGTTTGCAAATGCATTTTAGCTCTGGCAGCTCCCACCAATCTGGCAGCAGGGATCTGGTGGCAGTTTATATGTTGTCAATCCAAGAAGCAATCTAAGCTCAGAGAGACTCAAGTACAAGTTGGTGAGAAGTGATGAATTTTTCAGTCACCTAAATTTTAACAGTCTGTGATCAGCATTAATGGGTAGTGTGTGGGTTAAGGGAAAGTTTTCTGATCACTTTAACTGAAAAAAAATACATAATCAAGACCTCCTCTCTTAGGTTTTGAATCATCAAAAAAGAAGCATGTTTAAAACAAGGAAGGTGTGACTAACTTAATTTTTATATTTAATGAATATTCTTTTCCCTACTCAGAACTTCTTTTTCTTGTTATAGCTAAGTAAAGTTCTTTTGGTTAACTATCAGATGGATCACTACTCCCTCCTTTTATTCTAAATTAAAATACCCCTTCAGCAAGAACAAAACCTGATCTACTACATAAAATTTGCACTTAGTAAAGGTTCATTGTAGGCTTACATAAACTTCTTACACCATATTTCAAAATAAATTCAAAAGACATACTTGACCTGAATATTAAAAATAATGCCATAACCATTTTTGAAAGTAATAGATCATTTATCCCTCTCAGTTATGGGTAGAAGATTTATGTTTAACAAAATAAGGGAATATTACAGAAGGAAAATTATATTTAGATAACTTTGACTAACTAAACAAAAAAAAAGCTTCTGCACAAACAAAATTAAAGCATCAAAGATAGGAAAGGCAGTGACCAAAGAGAAAAAAAAAGAATCTATATATTAAATTTCCCTGATAAGGGTTTAATATTCAATATATAGTGACATCAGACAGAAGACCAAAATTAATTCCTCATAAAATATGCACTAACATTTTTCAAAATAAACAATGCAGAACTATTAATAAACACACGAAGTAATTTTAAAAATAAGTGAAATGGTAAAGAAAATAAAACTTAGCAAACTAGGGGAAAGATTAAAATATTATTATCACTCTTGGAAGGATAATGGTACAATAATAGGAACATTAGTCCATTGTTGGTAAAGCTTTGCTTAAGTACAACCACTTTGGAAAGGAATTTAGAATTATACAAATATTTGAAATTAATATCCTTTAATCTAAAAATTCCACTAGTTGGTTTATACTGCAAAGAAATCATTGGTAAGAAAAACATCGTGATATACAACAAAATATTTATAGCAATATTTTTTGTAGAAACTCCAAAGAGTTGGAAGCAAAGAGTTGAATGCAATTGACTATTACTTTGGTGTAATAAATGAAGAATATAAATACATGCCAAACATAAAAGGATATTATCTAAAGCAGAGAAATGTAAATAGTCAAGAAAACTATTTACGTGATGACTACAACAATATAAAAAATAATGCAATAAAGTTTTGGAAAGAAAAGGATGGCTTCAAAGAAGACATCCAAAAAGACATTCCCTCTTCCAGTCTTTTATAGAGATTAAGGTCTATGGACATTCTACTTAGCATTTATTTTAAGACTTTTGTCATTTACTCACTCATTCATTAATTCTTCTCTTCCTTTTTTCTTTTTCATTTGTTAAAAGTTATCTGTTGTATCTGAGGTGTCTCTCTTGCAAGAGAAAGGATGAAGGACACCAAGAAATACATGAAAGATTAAGAGATTAATAAAATTTTATTTAAAAATATTCCTGACTTGATGAATATATTCAATGCTGAATCTAATTTAAATTGCTAATTACATTTCATAAACATATATTCCAACAAATATTTCTTAGGCACTTAAACAGCATAAAGAAATGAATACATACACACACACATATATATATATATATTATATATATATACATATATATGAGGAGTCTAATGTAGACAACTAAGAAATATAATTAAATTGAAAATAGGGAAGTCTTATACATAGGAAAAAAACAGATGAGGAAAGAAGACAAAGCAAAGTGGAATATTAGGTAAGAGATTATTACTGTAAGGGACCTGAACTTAAAAAAATGAATGAATGGTGAAAAGCTGAGCTACTTTAAATTTTGTAATGTATGCACTTTTCAAATAAACCT
Source organism: Macrotis lagotis (assembly GCF_037893015.1). Taxonomy (NCBI): domain Eukaryota; kingdom Metazoa; phylum Chordata; class Mammalia; order Peramelemorphia; family Peramelidae; genus Macrotis; species Macrotis lagotis. The sequence goes on along the minus strand of NC_133660.1, from coordinate 4,317,086 downwards.
GATTGTGATAGGGAAAGAGACTTATTAAGTTACACTTTGAGACACAGAGATTATCTATAGTTCAACAAGTTTTACTGGAATATTATAAAATCATTAAAATAAACAAATGAAAAAGTACATGTGGGACATAGTTAATATGACAGAGTAAAGGAAGAAATGCAATATAGATCTCCCAACATTCCTGGGTTTTTTTAGGGTTTTTTTTTTTTTGCAAGGCAAATGGGGTTAAGTGGCTTGCCCAAGGCCATACAGCTAGGTAATTATTAAATGTCTGAGACTGGATTTGAACCCAGGTACTCCTGACAACAGGGCTGGTGCTTTATCCACTACGACACCTAGCTGCCTCCCAACATTTCTTTTCAAACAACTTTAAAATAACATTGCAAATTGAATTCTGGAGCAGCAGAGCCAAGAAAAGATGGAGGTGAGATGTTTTTTCCACAGTGAGACAACTTAAGAGGTTGGAAGGAGAACTATATGACACTAGGGTGGGGGCTGGCCCAGGTCCTACATGGCTGCAAACCCGTGGTAGAACTTAGAGGTGTCAACATTATCAGCAGTTTCAGAAGCTCTAAAACCAGAGAAAGTAAGGGGATCTGGTAGCTAATCAGCAAAAGACTACAGAGTACTGCTATGCAAGCATCAGGCAAGGAATAAAGTGGTATTTCAGAACTCCATTGCCCATACTCACTTTCATTTTACAGTTCCAAAGCAGAGAGCACTCGAGTGTTTGCTGTTCCAAGGAAACAGAGACCCTGAGCCGCAGTACCATTTGTAGTCAAATGGGATCAGAAGTCCTGGCAAACTTTTGGTCCAAGTAAACAGATGCCCTGAGAAGCAGTTTCACGTATACCTGAAAGGAAGCAGTGATCACACCTTTCCTCAAATCACAACACTTTGAAAGCACTCTCAACTTCCAATAATTCAGAACTAGTTCTGAAAACAGGATGGGGAAAAAAATCCTGAAGCATGGGACAGTTTGCCCTTCCACCAAACTCATCCTAGGAATAGAGTCTAAAGTTTAAAGCCAAGATAAAAGTCAAGTAATGGGCTGAGAAAATGAGAAAACAATAAAAACATGACAATGTCAATATAGCTAGAACAATCAAAACCTCAATTTTTAAAAAGTGAATTAAACAGAGGCCCACAAAAATTTTTGGAAGAGCTGAAAATTATTTTATATATCAAATAAATCAAAAATTGGGGAAAAGTGCCAGAAAATATGAAATAAGAACAAATGACATATGTTAAAAACAGAATTGGCAAAATAGCAAAAGAGATACATAGCTTCACTGATGAAAATACCTTAAAAAAGTAGAACTGGCCAAATGAAAAAGAAGGTATAAAAACTCATTGAAAAAAATTCCCAAGTCATCAAGAAACACTAAAACACAGTAAGAGTAGAAAAAAATGTGAAACATCTCATAAGAAAAACTATTGATCTGAAGAATAAGTCAAGCAATTATTTAAGAATTAAAAGACTGTTTGAAAGTCATTAACAATCAAGATATCAAATCTTAAGAAATTTTAAAGGAAAATTCATCTAATATCCTACAAGCAGAGGGCAAATTAGAAACTGAAAGAATCCACTGATCATCACCCAAAAGATTCCGAAATGAATTTTCCCAGTAGATTAATAAAGACAAATTTAAGAAATCCCAGGGAGAAAAGAAAACATTGCAAGCAGTCAGACAAAAACAATTCAAATATTTTGGACTGGTAGTCAGGATTAAACAAGATTCAACAGCTTCTACAGTAAAGATTCAGAGGACTTGGAATGTGATAGAAGGCAAAGTAGTTAGGATTACAATTAAGAACAACCAAAAGAGCAAAACTGAATGTAATTTTCCAGAGGAGAAAACAATAATTTATAAAATAGAAAACCTCCAATCATTTTTGATAAAAAGACCAGAGATGACTTCAAATGTAAAATTCAAGAGAAGCATAAAAAAGACAAATATGTAAGAGAAAAAAGGGACACTATCATTAAATTGTTTACAATTCTATATAAAAAGATGATAAATGTAATAATTAAAAACCTTATAATGTATATATTATATTTACAGAACATATAATTATATATAACTTATAGAGGATGATAACTCTAACTTTATCAATACTAGAGAAGATAGAAGGACTCAGCATAGACAGAGGGCATGGGATTGAGTTGATGGAATGATCCTGAAAAAATAATAGGCGAGAAAGATGGGTACATAAGAGAAAGGAAAGGCATAATGGAAAATACTGTCACATATAATAGATACATGTAAGAAAGAACTTATATATGGACGGGAAATGGAGGTGCAGGTAACATTTAAACTTCATTCTCATCTGAAATAGTTTAAAGAGGGAAGAATACACACACAGACACACAAACACACGGACAGTAGAGAAATCCTATCCAAAGAGAAGTAGGACAGGAAGAGAATCTAAGAAAAGGCTGATGGTAAACAGGAGGTTAGTTTAAAGGAGGCAGTAAGTAAAAAAAGATTTTCAAGGAGGGGAAAGGGTAAAAACAGATCGAGAAGAGTAAAGCAGGAAAAAATGGAATGGAGGGAACTGAACTGTAAACAATTTTAACTGTGAAAGGGAATGGGATGAATTCACTAGTCAAACTAGAGGCAGTCAAATGGATTAGAAGCTAGCATTAAACAATGTTATTTACAATAAATACACTTGAAAAAGAGACATACAAAGTTAAAGTAAGGAACCAGAGCAGAATTTATTATGCTTTTGCTGATGTCAAAAAAGGCAGGGGTAGCAATGATGATTGCAAACAAAGCAAAATCAAAAAGAAGACCAACTTAAAGAGAAAACATGTAAACTCTTGTTAAAAGGAACTATTAAAAATGAAAAAAAAAATCAAACCTTAATATCTATGCACCAAACGGCATAGCAACCAAATTCTTAGAGGATAAGTTAAATGAACTTCAGGAAGAATAAGAAAATTAAATTAACACAAGACATCAACTTTACCCTTTCAATAGCTAGATAAAAGTATAAAATAAATCAAAATAAAAAATAAAACAAAATAAATCAAAATGCAGATAAGGGGACCAAAAGAATTTTTGAATAGTTAAATGTTATACAGCCCTGGAGAATAAATGAGGAACAAAATGATTATACCATTTTCTCAGCTGTAGATAACATATTCACAAAAAAATTATTAGAGCATAAAAGTTCACAAATAAATACAATAAAAGCCTTTTCAAGACATAATGCAATAAAATTATTTTCAATAAAGGGCTATATAGCTATATCTATCTCTCTATATATCTATCTATCTAGCTATAGATTTACAAAATAAGACCTTTTAAACTAAATAATCTAATCCTGAATGAATGAGACAAAGAACAAATCATAGGGGGGAAAAAAAATCAACAAATTCTCTAAAGAAGATGACAATGAGACAACCTACCAAAATTTATATATTGAGGTACACAGTCAAAGTAACAAAGGGGAAAATTTATATCTACAAATTCATACATTGAAAAAGAGACAAAGTATAAATCAATGAATTGGGCATGTAATTAAAAAAAACACTAGAAAAAGAAGAAATTAAAAATCACCAATTAAATGCCTTGATAGAAATCCTGAAAAATCAAAGAAGAGATAAAACTTCTGAAAGAAAAAACAAGTTTATTAAAAAAAACTATCAACTAGCTGGAAAGGGGGAAAATAGGTTCCCTTTTCTTCTGTTTAACCCTTCCCTATCTCTTTGTACCGTTTCCTTCCTCAAAAGTATGATTTTTTTCTTACTGCCTCCTTTAATCTGCCTTCCTGATTGCCACCAGCATTTCTTATATTTTCTTCCCCTCCTATTTCCCTTTAGATAAGACAGATTTCTATAATGTGTCTGTTGTGTATGTGTGCATATCTGTCTGTATTCTTCCCTCTTTAAACCATCTGATTAATTTTGTCTTTTGAAAAAAGCATAAAGTAAATCAAATTACCATAAAGAAAAAGAAAAAAGGGAATGCAATATTAAGAATGAAATTAATGCAATTTTTTCAACTCTAGGTCAAAAAATTGACAACCTAAGTAAAGGAGATAGATATTTACAAAAAATATAAATTGCCTGGATTAAAAGAACATTAAATAGAAAATTTAAAAATCCAAATAAACTTATCTTGGAAAAAGAAATTGGAAAATCCATAAATGAACTGCCTGGGAAAAATCCCCAGGACTAGATGAATTTGCAAATGAATTCTACCAAATATTTCAGGAACAATCAATCCCAAGACTCCATAAAGTATTGGAAACAAAAGGTAAAGGAGTCTTATCAAATTAATTTTATGATGCAAATACAATTTTGAAGCCTAAAGCAGAAAAAAGAAAAACAGAGAAAAAAAAAACACAGACTAAATTCTCTAATGAATATTGATGCAAAAATTTGCATAAAATACTAGCAAGGAGATGATAGAAATAAATATTAAAAGATAATATACTATAAATAAGTTAGGAATTTATACCAGGAATGAAGGGTGGGTTTAACGTTAAGAAAAGTTTAGCAAAACTGACCAAGTAACAAAAATAGCAAAAATTCTATGGTTATATCAATAGATTTGAAAGAAAAAAATAAAAAAAAATACCCTTTCTGGATAAAAACACTAAAAAACATAGAAATGAATGGCATCTTTAAAAAGGTTTTAAAAACTGGTAAGTCATATTCAACTAAAATCAAGAACAATCATATGGAATAGGGATAAGATAGAAATATTTCCAATAAAGATCAGGTTTTAAACAATGATTTCCATTATCACCTCTATTGCTCAATATTGCATTGGCAATAAGACAAGAAAAAAATTAAAACTTAAATATAGACAGTAGGGAAATAAAATCACTCTTTGCACATGATAAGATTATATAATAAATGAACCTCTAGAATCAACTAAAAAAGATAGATAAAAAAATCAAACAATTAACAAAAGTTGCAAAATAAACCAATATAAATAATCAGCATTTCGATACATTCAAAACAAAACCCAGCAGGAAGAGAAAGTAAGGGGAATTCGACTTATAATAACTGTGATGTAGTTTAAAATTATATATTTACCTATATGTTAAGATAAAATGATGGACTATATAAGCACAAGTTAAAAACTTTCCATGCAAATGAAAACAGATTCAAACAACTGAAAAAATTTTCACTGCTCAAGGGTAATTTGAACCATTATAATAAAATGACAATTCTATCTAAATTAAGCTACTTATTAAGTATCAGATCAATTAAATTACCTAGGAATTATTTTATAGAACTAGAAAAGTCATAATAAAATTCATCTGGAAGTAAAAAAGGTCAAGAATATCAAGGGAATCAATGAAAAAAGTGTGAAGTTAGGCAGGCAGTTTAGTAGTTCCAGATTTTAAATGGTATTATATAATGGTAGTCATCAAAATAATTGTGAACTTGAGTTTGATTCCTAGAAATATTTTTTAATAGATCATAATGCAAAATATTGGATGAATTAAAAAGGAACCAGTAATTATGAAAAGAAAAAGATTACTTCATCAAAAATAAGTCATACTAAACTAAATGAATTACTAAATAAGTTAATGAAAGAAAAATTTTGCATAAACTCTTCCTAGATCTTAACCAAAGCTTTTAATAATGTATTCCATATTCTCTTATATTGATGATATCATTGTTTAAGATTTAACAAGGATCACATGGCAATATAATCAAATGGATTCTGAACATGTTAATGGATGGACTAAAGAGCAGTGTTAAATCAAATTATGTTCTTGTGTCAGATAGTCTTCAGTGAAGTACCCTAAAAATATATTCTTGCTACAGAAGCATCAGTTTCCAGTTAATAAACAAATCAATATCTAGTTCCATGACATACAAAGATTGCACTACGACTGTTCATGGATGCAGAATACAAAGAATTGCCTTCTGCAACCTTGTAATATAAAAGTTAGTATAAGATTCAAAACATTCCCTAGGCCCAATTATAAAAATTGAATCAATGATACCTTTCAATTATAATAGACTTTTACTGTGATAAAAGATATGGTAAATATGAAGAAAAAGAAATAACAGAAGAAATAGATAAGGTAAAGCAGAGGAAAGAAAGCAGAATGAAAACATACCAACTCTGTAAAAAACAGCAATGAATTAAAAACAACTTAAATACACAGAAAAAAGTTCAGAAGGCAACATGGCACTTTGGTTGACAATCCTGGGGGAAGGTATATACATTTCATATAGAATTTGATTATTGTCCTATTAAAATCAAGGTTTTGATTCTAAATTTATTAACAAGAGAACATTTAAAATGAACAAAAAGACCTTTAAATAAACACAAATTCCAAATTTTACCAAATGCTTTCAAGTACCACTAATTTCAAGAATAAAAATAATTGGCATCTTATGGAAGAGGGGGAGTGAGAAGAGAGCCTGCCCAGCTGACCTCACACTAGCTCAGCTTTTGACCACCAGTTCCATCTAAATAAAATGAGTAGACCTTGGTAATAGCCATCAACTCTTTCCAATTAAAAGGAGTGAATAAAAGACAATCTTGTCTTTATCACTGTGTTATCTTAGGTGAGTCACTTCATTTCATTGTACTAACAAGTAAAAGGAAAGAAATATTTCAAGTTTTATTTTTAAAATACTAGTATTACCTCGGCAGGAATATTTTTGCTCTCTGTCTCTTTGTTTCCCACTCCATCTAGGTACTCCCCCTAATTCCCACGTGTAAATTCATGAGATGAGGCTATGTTCTATTTTTTCTCTACCAGTTTCCCTAAGACTCAAATTCATTTCTTTAATTTGAGCCTTTTTGTAAGATTAGTGACCTGAACTTTGATTTATTCTCTTTTTCTGGGCTCCTCACCAATTTTTATGAGAGATTCTAACCTTCTCATTATCTATTACCCTCCTTGAAAATTCTTTTGTTGATAATAAACTTATCTTGATATCTTTGATGTACTTCTCTATCTTCTTGGTCAAGTTTGAATTGTTCAAACATCTATTTTCTCATTTCTTTTGTTGACTCCTAAAAACACACCAGCAACCTCTCCTCAGTTCAGCCTTTTGTCCTGTGTCCAGAACCTCTGCCACTCATATCTACTTCTGCAACCTTATCAAACCTTAATCTAAATGTGGGTATAGGAAAAGAAAGGAAATAAAGTTTTTGAATCATGAAGAAAGATGAGCAAAAAAATGGTATCTTAGCTGGTTCTGGAATGTAAAAATCATCCAGTATAAACATAAGACTTCTGAAAAGCTTTATTTCCAAATACACTTAGCATGAAGTTGTTAAATCTGGCTCATTCATTACCTTAAGTTCTATCACTGATAGCTAATCATTCAGACTTGGAAATTTTCCCTAAACCAATGATTACTAATCCATAGACCACCACTAACAGATTTGTACATAGATTTCAGAGAGTTCATGGACTTAACTGGGAAATATTTTATCTTTATTTCAACACAATTGGTCTGATATTATAAAGGATGCAGATAAGTTTCATCAGATTGTCAAAGAAGTCCATGATGGAAAAAATTAAGAACTCCTACTCTCTAACTGATGTGTTAGTATGTCAATGTATTGAGAACAAAACAAATAAAATATATTAAAACTTCTTTTACTGAGTAGTTGTTTGGGGTAAAAATACTTCCTGTTGAGGTGAGATCTAAGTATTTCATCTTTAGTGCAGGAATTTTGGTTCTGTAAAGTGAAGGTAAGTAAAAATGGGTTAGAAGGATGACAGAAAAAATGCCAGACAGTATGATGTCAGTGAGTCAAAAAACTGAACACTGTGAAAAATATGGCAGTGAAAATCGATGGTTTTCAGAGTATGTAGGGGGATGGAGCCAAGATTGTGACAGAAGAGGACCATCTCCTCTTAGGTGCTCTTGCTCAAAACTTATTAACTAAGAACTCTAAAATTTTGAGAGACAGAATACACAGAGGGATGCAGTAAGGCAACTTCCCAACCCAAGGGCAACCTGGAAAAGAGCTGAAAGGCTCTGCTCCATGGGGTTGGAGGGGTAGCGTGCCAGAGCAAGGAAACTTCAGCCTCCCGGAGGCAGTCCCAGGGCACTGGGAGCCAAGGCTAACAGCAGCGAGGGTAGGTTCCTGATCCACATCCCAGGGAGCACTAGGCACAATTTGTGGTATCAGCAGCGTTTACCTCTGCCAGAGCTAACACATGAAGCCCAGTCCTCAGGGCACACAGCAAGCAGCATGGCCAAGGCAGCCCTGATCCAGGAACCAGAAACAGGCAGAGCAAGTAAGCAGTAAGCAGGAGCCCCCAGGGCATGAGTGCTGAGCCTGGGGGTGGGGGAGTGGAGAGAGATTTCCGAGCTCTGTCCTGGAACAGGACTCTGGAGCTCTGACCACATTCAGAATCCGATCGCAGTCAAGGTCTCCCATAGAATAGCAGGGCCCGACCCCACCTCAGCCCCATGGCAGAGGGGTGCTTTTATGGTCATTCATAGACCAGGAGGGAAGACAGAGTCTCACAAATGGAGATCCTTGTGGGGGGGGGTTCCCACTAATACTGAAAAGCTCAGGAAGCACCATAAAACCAGGCACAAGCTGGAGAAATGAGTAAGCAGAGAAAAAAGAGAAACATCATTGAGAAATACTTTACCTGTGATCCCAAGAAGGATCAAAACACTCAATCTGAAGATGAGAAAGTACAAGCTCCTGTGCCTAAAGACTCCAAAAAAAAGCAGAATTTGGGCTCAGGCTATGATAGAGCTCAAAAAAGACTTTGCAAATCAAGTGAGGGAGATAGAAGAAAAATTGGGAAAAGAAATGAGATGCAGGAAAAAATATGAAAATGAAGTCAGCAGCTTAGTCAAGGAGATCCAAAAAATGCTGAAGAAAATAACATGCTAAAAACCAGCTTAGGTCAAATGGATAAAACAGTTCAAAAAGTTATTGAGGAGAAGAATGCTTTAAAAAGCAGAGTTGGCCAGATGCAAAAAAGAGATAAGAAAGTTCTCTGAGGAAAGCAAATCCTTCAGACTAAGAATGGAACTGAGGGAGGTTGCTTATTTTATGAGAAATCAGGCCACAATACTTCAAAATGAAAAGAATGAAAAATTAGAAGAAAATGTGAAACACCTCATTGAAAAAACAACTGATAGGGAAAAGATTTAGGAAAGATAATTTAAAAATTATTGGAATACCTGAAAGTCATGATCAGGAAAAGAGCCTTGACATCATTTTCAAAGAATTACTACAGGAAAATTGCTCTGATATCCTAGAAGCAGAGGGCAAAATAGAAATGGAGAGAATTTACCTATCCCCCCCCACCAAGAAAGAGATCCCAAAAAACCATCCCCCAGGAATATTATAACCAAGTTCCAGAACTCCCAAGTCAAAGAGAAAATATAACAAGCAGCCAGAAGGACACAGTTCAAATATCGTGGAACTGCAGTCAGAATCTCACAGGACTTGGCAGCAACTACATTAAAAGCTCATAGGGCTTGGAATATAATATACCGGAAGGCAAAAGAGCTTGGAATGTAACCAAGAATCAACTACCAAGCAAAACTGAATGTCCTTTTCCAGGGAAAAAGATGGACTTTCAATGAACCAGGGGAGTTTCAAATGTTCCTGTTGGAATGGCCAGAGCTGAACAGAAGGTTTGATCTTCAGATACAGGACTCAGGTAAAGCATAGAGAGTGAAGGAGAAGGGGAAAAATGAAGGACTTGATGATGAACTGCATGTATTCCTTTATACAAAAATGATACTGATAATACTCATATGAACCTCATTTAATAGAGCAGGTAGAAGGAGCTTTTATAGATGAAGCACAGGAGAAAACTGAATTTGAAGATATAATGTGGTATAAAAATAGAGTCAACAGATAAAAGGGAAATGTAATGGCAAAAAAAAGGAGAAGAGGAATAATCTAAAATATTTCATATAATAAGATATTTCTTTATTGCAATGAGCTATTGCAATGATATGGAAGGGGGGAAGGCAAGGGGCAATGAGGGAATCTTTGCTCTCAGCAGAGGTGGTTAGGAGAGGAAACAGCATATATACTCAATGGGGTACATACATCTGGAGTAAGAAGTAGGGGAGGGACAGGGGGAAGGGGGGGATGTGAATAAAGGAGGAGAGGATGGACCATGGGGGGAGAGTGGTCAGATATAACACATTATCTTTTTTTACTTCTTGCAAGGAGCTGGGACTGGATGGCCTGTCCAGGACTACAGGGCAGGGGGGATGCTGGGCCCAAGGGATGGTATGTGGGTTCAGGGCCTCTTGGCCCTTGGGGTGGCGATCTGTCTGCTGCGCCACTCAGCTACCCTACCGCAGAGACAGAGTGAAAGGAGAGAGAAAATATAGTACATGGTAGGAGAAATATGAATGGAGGGAGTTGCAATTAGCAATGACAACAGTGGAAAAATATCGAAGTAATTTTTGTGATGGACTTATCATAAAGAATGTGATCCACCCGCAACAGAGCTGTTGGTGTTGGAACACAGACTTCTTCTTCTTTTTCTTCTTCTTCTTCTTCTTCTTCTTCTTATTATTATTATTATTATTATTATTATTATTTGGGTGGGGGTGCAAGGCAAATGGGGCTGGGTGGCCTGCCTGGGGACACACAGTTGGGTGATTGTTGGATGTCTGAGGCCAGATTTGGACCCGGGTGCTCCTGGCTCAAGGGCCAGTGCTCTTTCTGCTACCTGGCCACTCCTACTATAGTTATTACTATTTTATTTTAATTTAGGTCTTTTTTTTTAGTTTTTACAGGGCAGTGGGGTCACACAGCTGGGTGATTGTTGGGTATCTGGGGCCAGATTTGGGCTCGGGTGTTCCTAGCTCCAGGGCCGGTGCTCCATCCCCTGCACCACCTGGCCATTATCCACAATTATTAGTATTATTATTTTATTTGAATTTTTCTCTCTCCCCTTTACTTTATTGCTCATGCAGATCTATATTTTTTGGGGAGAGGGGGTATCATGTTTGATCTTAAACAAAACTATTTTAGTAATTTATAAAAACATTATTTGTACAAAATAAGAATAAATAAATGAATAGAGGGGAAAAAGAGTGTGTAGATTGTCTGAGGTTCCACCTCACACTTCTCAGACTGGTCAATATGATGAGAAAAGGTAACGATCAATGTTGGAAGGAATGTGGAAAATATGAAATTCTAATGCACTGTTTGTGGAATTGTGAACTCACCTAACCTTTCTGGAGAGTAATCTAGAATTATGCTCAACGGACAACAAAAATATGCATACATTTTGATCCAGCAATAATACCAGTACTGAGTCAATATCCTGAAGAGATCATGAAAAAGCATAAAAACTTCACTACATCCATAGCAGCCCTGTTTGTGGTGGCAAAGAATTGGAAATTGAGTGAAATGTCCATCAATGGAGAATGGCTGAACAAACTATTATATATGTATGTTATGGAACACTTATCATTATATTAGAAACCAGAAGGGATGGGAATTTAGGGAATCCTGGAAGGATTTGTATGAGCTGATGCTGAGCAAGATAAGCAGAACCAGAAGAACATTGTATACCATATAACAAAAACATGGGGTTGATGATCAAACTTAATGGACTTGCTCATTCCATCAGGGCAATAATCAGGCACAATTTTGGGATATATGTGATGGAGAATACCATCTGTATTCAGCAAAAGAACTGTGGAGTTTGAACAAAGAAAAAGGCTATTACCTTTAATTTTTAAAAACCTGCAATCTTATTCTATAATTTTGCTATCTCTTATATTTTAGTTTTTCCTTAAGTATATGATGTCTCTTCTTAACACATTCAATTTTGTTCATTGTTTAGCATGGAAACAATGTAAAGACCATCAGACTGCCTTCGGGGGGGGGGGGAGGGGGAGGGCAAGATTGAGGGGGAAGTGTAAAATTCAATAAACATAAAAAAATAAGAAAGTACTTATAATAAAAACAAAATGCAGGAGGGAAAAAAGAGACTGTACATTGAAATGGGTCAGAAAAAGAACTCTGAACATCACAAAACTAAAATGCAACCAACATATTTTTCCACTTAATGACTGTCACGTGTCTGTGACTAATTCACCTATAGAGTCCAGGAATTACTTTAGTATAATGGTAAATGATCTTAAGTTTTCAGGGGCAAAATCTAATTTCTCATTTGCAATGAATCTGACTTTTTAAGTTCTGATTTCCACATTTCTGACTGTGAATTGTACTGAAAAATAAATTAACATAACTAGAATGAATTTTTAAATTTTGTGTAAAACATTCCAATGTAGATATAGCTATAGTTATACACACATATGTGTATGTGTGTGTATATATATGATCTTTAATTTCATAGAAACATGAAAGACTTTTTTGTAGTTGTAGCAGAAAAAAATCAAAAATTCAAAGTTAAAGGGGTTCTCAGAGGTCAAATCGAATTACTTCTTTTTTCAGGTGAGAAAACTGAGGTCCAGGAAGATACCTACATATCTAGTGCCAGGAGAACAATTTAAACCCTTGTCCTCCAACTCCAGAGTCAATGTTCTGTCCTTTGTACCATAGTACCTCTAAATTAGTGCTGTAAAATAGTTAATCATCTATTTTGAACTACTTGAACCACCAACCTGCAAATATTGTTGATGGAGTCTTCAGGACAATGATGGTGGCATTTGCATTTCAAAAGCTTTGGCCGAGGGGTAGGGGCTGTGATCACACCATCTTCCTTCTTGCTGTCCACATTCAACTTTCCCGGACTTCGCAAAAGCATATTGTCAAGGAAATTAGCTATAAAGGAAGAGCAATATATGTATATATGTATATATATATATATATATGTATTTTTAGATCCATGGGAGTGTTTCCAGTGGTATCTACCAAAAAAATAAAAAGGAGAAGAAGAAACTTAAGGTATAAAATTTTTGAAAGTGATCTTCTGGTCAGTATTCATTCATATAATTCAAATTGAGAGACTTTGTAATAGAAAAGTCACTATTTTGGAGACTGTTTCTCCACATGGGATAGTTCCATAAAATATACAAAAATTTCCAGAATAATTTCAATGTAATCTTTTGTATTTTAATTATTACATAAAAATGTAAAGCAAGAAATGATGGCAAAAAATTTTCTGGCATATTTCTGCCATTACAAGGCAATAACTCCAAAAGTAACAAGCTAGTATAGTCAATAAAGTGTTCAGGAAAACCAGAATTTAAATTCTGCCTCAGATATGTATCAGCTGTATAAACCTGAGTGTAATAATCTTCATAGTCCTAGTTTCCTTTCTATTAGGTGGTGATGCACAATAGTTCCTAAATCTATCTCATGATCCCTTTAAGTAATTTAGCAACCTTACTCTACCATATATATCCTACCTCTTAACATCAGACTCACTATAACTGATCCAGACACATATCATTCATGAATGTTTTTACAAACAGGTACATGTAACTACCATAACAACCAAGGAACAATACTTCTGTTTGAGGGAAAGAAGGTAGGTAGTCTTTCTTAAAGTAAGGAAAAAATGTTACAGTAAGAGAAGATATAATGTAGTATAACAATGAGATAACATTTTTTTTTCAAAAAAATTGGGGTCTAAAAACTGGGAGCATCTTATATAATGGTTGTAGATTATTTTACTTGCATTTCCTACTTTTTCACACTTGCTTTTGGATCACTGTGGATTTTTTTACTTTCACTTCCCAGATTTTTGCACTTGTCTTTGTGCATTTTGCCATGTTCTACCCAGAAATGCCTCAGAAAAGAATTTTTTGTTCAGTTCTAAATTTTAGTTAAAGAAAATCCAGTTTGAAAAAGTGAATGGCAATCATTGCTAAAAGTTAGTCTGGTCCTCCTCCAACTGAGAAAACAATCTGAGACTAGTCATAGGAAGAAGAAACCTTACTGAAAACGTCCCAGCAGAAGGTCAAGAGACGCAAGGCAGCAAAATGGCCCAATTTAGAGTGGGAACTGAAAATATGGATTGAAGAGCAAAGGGCAATTGGAATTACTGTGTCCACAAAAATGGTTCAGCAGGGGACAGCTAGGTGGCACAGGGGATACAGCACTGGTCCTGGAGTCAGAAGGACCTGAGTTCAGATTTGACCTCAGACACTTAATATTTCCTAGCTGTGTGACCTTGGGAAAGTCATTTAACGTCACTGCCTTGAATAAAATTTTTTTTTTAAAAAGATGGTTCCATGTTTTTCCACCGTTGCCATTTTGTGATGGACTTATCATAAAGAATGTGATGCACCCGCGACAGCGTTGTTGGTGTTGGAACAAAGACTCAAGCACATTATTATTATTATTATTATTATTATTATTATTATTATTATTATTATTATTAGGGGTGCAGGGCAAATAGGGCTGGGTGGCCCGCCTGGGGACACACAGTTGGTTGATTGTTGGTTGTCTGAGGCCAGATATGGACCCAGGTGCTCCTGGCTCAAGGGCCAGGGCTCTGTCTGCCACCTGGCCACCCCTACTGTTATTATTACTATTTTATTTTAATTTGGGTCTTTTTTCTTTTTTTATTTTTTACAGGGCAGTGGGGTTGGGGTGGCTTCCATGGGGTCACACAGCTGGGTGATTGTTGGGTGTCTGGGGCCGGATTTGGGCTCAGGTGCTCATGGCTCCAGGGCTGGTGCTCCATCCATTGCGCCGCCTGGCCATACCTACACTTATTACTATTATTTTTAAATATTAATTTTTTTCTCTCCCTTTTACTTTATTGCTCAAGCAAGTCTATATGGGGGAGGGTGTATTTCATTTACTCTTACACAAGAATATTTTATTAATATATAAAAACATTATTTGTACAAAATGAGAATATTAAATTAAAAAAATGTTGCTAAAAAAAGATACTTCAGTGGAAAGCCAGAAGACTTGCTGATGAAAAGGTGACTGATTTCAAAGGATATAAACAATGTTTCAGGCCCATGAAATGGAATGGATTAAGCATGCATACACACACCAGACTTGTCCAAAATATGCTTAAAAGCTATGAGGAAGGTCCTTAAATTTCATGATAAATAAAGGAGTTGAATAACTTTTTGTAATACATTTTTTTCAAATTTTGGGGCCTAAAATTAATTCATCTCATTCTTTGTAAAATATGGTAATTTTTTCTGGTCAAGTTGATGTGAAATCCTGGACTGAAATTCAAATTCTATTTCTACTACCATGGACAGCTCACATCATCCCTGATATTGTGTCCTCATCTGCAGAATGAGTTTAGATTTGATATTTTCCTAAAATATTTAAGTCCACAAAATTCTATGACTAGCTATACTTCATTCAAGCTTCTATGGATTTAACAATGATTTATACTTTTATTACCAAAAAGGAAAGTCAAAACTTTGAATCAAAGGTACTACACCTGAATTTTATAATGCTTCTCTTACCATTTACCTCTTCAAATAATGATAAGTATAGAACAGTCACTGAGAATTCCAAATACTGTTCAAAATGTTACAATTTTACAATTAACTCTCATATAGAGCTAATTAATAAAATGAAGGGGGAAAAACAGTAAAATATGACAATAATTTTCATCACAATTCCTATACCAGCCCCACCAAGGATATCATTTGCTAAATTTTAAGTTAAAAAAAAACAAAAAAATTGTCATGTTTTAAAAAGGAATGTCATTCCCCAAAGTGATCACTTGGCTCATGGCCATTCATTGAGGAAGATGATTGAAATATGGCATACATTCTATTATTGTCAGTTTTCACTCAACAGTTTCATCTATTTCCCCATCATTTTCCAGTTAAAGCTCCCTCACCTCCAGTCAACAGTTTTTATAGTGTATAAAAAAAACTAGAATTTCATATCCATACACACCCAAAGGGCAACAAAAATGTGCATACTCTTTGATCCAGCAATACTGGGTCTATATCCTGAAGAGATTATGAAAAAGGGAAAAATTCACTTGTACAAAAACATTCATAGCAGCTCTGTTTGGGGTGGCAAAGCATTGGAAATTAAGTGAATATCTTTCAATTGGGGAATGGCTTAACAAACTTTGGTTTGTGTATGTCATGGAAGACTACTGTTCTATTAGAAGCCAGGAGTGATGGGATTTCAGGGAAGCCTGGAGGGATTTGCATGAACTGATGCTGAGTGAGATGAGCAGAACCAGAAAAACACTGAACACCCTAACAACAACATTGGGGTGATGATCAAC
The DNA here is from genome assembly GCF_037893015.1 of Macrotis lagotis. NCBI lineage: Eukaryota > Metazoa > Chordata > Mammalia > Peramelemorphia > Peramelidae > Macrotis > Macrotis lagotis. The sequence continues at coordinate 4,300,943 of NC_133660.1, read as the reverse complement.
CTTGATGGACTCACTCATTCCATCAGTGCAACAATTAAGCACAATTTTGGGGTATCTGCAATGAAGAACACCATCTGTATCCAAAGAAAGAATCGTGGAGTTTGAACAAAGACCAAAGAGTATAACATTTAATATTTTAAAAAAACCTCATTATCTTATTAATAAAAAGAATGTCATAATCAGAGCATAATAGGTCTATAGATGGAAAAGATTTCAGAGAAAACCCAATGTAACCTGAACCCAAGGAAATTAAATGACCTAACCAAGTTATAAAAGCAAGATGTTTATGAAAGTCCATGAACTTCAGAGATCTTTAGTGTTCTTTTCAGTGTACCATGTCATCTTTCCATTTTTCTCTTTTGTTTCTTCACAAGCATTGTAACAATATTTTTCTTAACTTATTACACTTAAAATGAACAGAATTTGACCTATGGTATGAATTAATGGCGATGTCGTGGGTTAGCTAGACACCATTTAGAACCACCTTACATTTTTTGGCAAGGCAAATGGGGTTAAGTTACTTGCCCAAGGCCGGATTTGACTCAAGTGCTCCTGACTCCAGGGTCAGTGCTCTATCCACTGAGACACTGAGACACCTAGCCACCCCAACCACCTTACATTTTAATAAAAGAATTTTATTCCAATTGACTTGCAAAACTTACAGCATTATTCATTTGGCATTTTAAGTTTTCTTGTACAGATTAACACATTTATATCACATTGAGCTGATTTTACCAAACGTTTATTAAGTAATAAATTCAAGTCAATACTGCAGGCAGTTGGTTATAAAGAAAAAGCCCTCTACTTAAGGAACCCACAAGTCTAATATTCTCTAGATCTAGGAAAATAGAGAGATTCTATGCACCAGCTATTTGAACTAGATTTGGAAGCTCCTGATTCCTGGACCAAAACAAATGAATAAACAAATAAAATATAAATAAGCACCATTTACATAATTTTATCTGAAATTTGGGAAATTTAACATGTAAATACATATGGAAGAATGGTAAGAAAATAGACCTTTGCAATATTGTGGCATATATTTTCTTTCAAATCAAAAATTGATAAAGGTGGTAGATGCTTGCTGTCACAACCTAGAAACGGGGTTTTAAAAATGAGGTTGCATTTTCTCACAGGGGAAAAACAATAATTTCAGGAAGACCCAGATTCAAGTTTTCTCTCTAAACCATCAAAAAAACTAAAATTCTGCTATAAATGGGTGTGTTATTTAATTTTACTTATTATAGAATCAGGTAGAATTAAGAACATTATTAGTGAATAGCTGAAACTGTTTTGAAGAACATGAACATTCTGTCCCCTGAGTATGATTTTAAGTTATTTGTGCCCATGTGTCTACTTTTTGGGAAGTTAGCACAGCTAGTAAAGATGCTTTTTTACTCAATTAAACAACCAACAACATTTATTAAAAGTCTAGTATGTCAGACTTAGCAGAGTAAGTAACTGTGCTTTAACACAAGGGACACAAAGAAAGCAGAGAATTTCTGCCTTCAGGAAGCTTGTAATCTATTGGGTAACAGATTTCCTGTTGATATTTATCCTTCCTGCTCAAAGAAGATCATAATATCAGGGAGGTGATGCCATGATATGCAAGTGAATTGGATGTAAGTGAAAGGATGCCATCCAAAGTCACCAGCCTCACTTTCTCTTCTGTAGCCTTCTAGTCCAATAGCCTGATATAGATCAGGATATAAAACATATATACAAAATAAATACAAAGCAATAAGGTGAGAGAGGGAAACACTAGCATGTCAGGAAATTAAGAAAGATAGATGCGATGACACTTGAAGTATTCTTTAAAGGAAACTTGGGATTCTCAGAGACACAGGAAAAGAGAAAAAAATATTTATATTAGTTCTTTTTATGGTGGTAAAGAACTGGTAATAGAGGGGATAACCATCCATTGAGGAATGTTTGAACAAGTTGTGGTAAAGGAAAATGAATATTAATGACCCTACAAGAAATGATGAGCAAGCAAACTTCAGAAAAACCTGGAAAGACATACATAAATTAATACCGAGTGAAGGGAGCATAACCAGGAGAATATTGTACACAGCAACAGCAACGCTGTATGATAACCATCTATATGATAGACTTAGCTCTTCTCAGCAATAGAGTGATCAAAGACAATGCTAAAACACTTGTGAAGGAAAATCTACATCCAGAAAAAAGAATTATGTAGTCTAAATGCAGATCAAATTATACAATGACTATTTAATTTTTTCTTCCTCATGGCTTTTAATTTTTGTTATACACACACAAACACATATACGCATATGCGTCCATGTTCATGTATTTAGATATACATATGGACACACACTTAATGTGGTTTACAATGATAAATATATGTAATTACCTATATGATCAGATCATCAGAAAAGATTATCTCTGACTGAAGTTATCAAATATGATCAAATATGTGTGTATATATTTACTTGTGTGTATATGGAGAGTGCATATTCAGAAGAATTCTTGTCTGCTAATCCTCTCAACTGAGCACAAAATATGGACATGCCTGTTCTTCAGATATTCATCATCACCTTGCAATATGGAAGTTGTCTTCCAGTTTGTGAATGACATTTCACTGGTTGCCTCAAATTACTGGAGAACTTTCTGAGGAAGATCCACAGTAATTCAAAGAAATTTGTCCCATTCACAAAGGAAAGATCAAGGAGAATTTCAGATTATTCTATTCATTTAAAAGGACAACTCATAGAAATAGAATCCGTGCTAATCACAAGTCTAATAATTATCTCCCACTTTCAACTTATTCTTACAACTTAATATTTGAAAAAATTTTTCCATGAAAACAATCTGAATGAAGTATAAAAAACATCAACCTTAAAAGAATTTTCTCCATGTGATACCAGATTATCATAACATCAAGAATAAGTGCAAACATTCCTTATAATGTATATCATACTGTAATGTTTGTTTTATTGATTTTACTTTTCCAACCATGAGTTTGGGAGACATTAATACTAATTGATTTTGAAAATAATCCTTCCCTGTAGGATAGCTATTAGAGTAACATCTTTCTGACTCACCATTCCAAATCATTTCTTTCTCCCCTATACATTATTATGCTCCTAACTTTGCTGAAAATAATCTAAAAAAGTATACAAGTTATTTATTACTAAGAAAACTTTAAAAACAAACAAAACGAACAAAAAAGATAAAAAACATTCAAAAAGACAGGAAATAAAGTTAATATCAAGTTATGTAATAAAGAATTTTGCCATGACCAAATTAATATTCATGTACAAAACAAGTTATCTTTTGACAGAGATATTACAAGAAGGATGTCAATAAACTGAAAATATGCTATATTTGAAAAGCCTTAGAAATATCATTTCGGTGATATTTCTACTGGAGAAGTATAAGTACTTTTGTTGTCAAAGTCTAAGGATCAATTAGCTCCATCAACAGACTGCCATGTTGGAAGTTCTGGCTATTTTTTTCTCATTGAGAAGTATATAAAATGTCTACTCCATAGATTCCTGAGGTTAATGTAAATAATTCTGTAAAAGTATTTGATTTGGTACTGCACCTTTTTAAACTCACCTTCACCCTGAGACTTCAGTTTCTAAAACATTCTGGTCTTTGAAACTGCTTTGAAAGGAATCTTTACATGCCAAGAAGAAGACTAAAAACTCTCCCAGATGGAGGAGAAAAAGACAAAGATTTGGGGGTCTGTTTGTTTTTTAAAGAAAAATCTATGCCCATCAATTGGGGAAGGGCAATACACGTTATGGTACATTAATACTATAGAATATTATTGTTCTATAAGAAACCATAAACGGTAGATCTCTAGAGAAGCATGGAATGACTTACAAGATCTGATGCTGAGCAAAGCGAACAGAATAAGGAGAAAAATGTACACATTAACAACATTGTGAGATGATCAGCTTTGATGGAAGCAGCAACTCTCAGCAGTTCAGAGAGCTAGGACAACCATATATTAGACTGGCTATGGACAGTGTTATCCCCTTCCAGTGAAAGAAAAACAAAACTAAAAAAAAAAAAAAGAAAAGAAAAACTTACAGAATCTGATGTACACTTTATAGAAATTATCTCTTATATGTCTATTCCCCTTAATCCTAATCCCTCATCCTGAAAATGACTAATCTGTAAACATGTTTCTCAAAATTTTGTACAGTGCTAATCTGACTGTTCACTGCTGAGGGGAGGTGATGGGAAGCGAGAGTGGAAGGAAATCTTGTAACTTAAAAATATACATGTGCATATGGATGAAAAACAAATAAATACATTTTTAGAAAAAGAAAGAATATGGTAATATTTCAAAGACCTTAGTTTTCTAACCCTTCAAACATCCCAACTACTCAGTCAAAAAGAGGTAACCAATCAGGGAATCAATTTACCACAAAGAAGCCCTACAGAAAATCTGCCTCAAATCCAAAAGCATGAGTCACCAAATTGTGAAAGCAAGATTTGATAAAAAATAACTTTAATTATTCATTATTATAGTCATCATCAAGACACTAATGGATTTTGAAAGATGCTTAATCAATAAACACTTGATAAGCACCTGTGTGTCAGGTGCTATATACTATGCTATGGGGAAATAAAAGATAATGGTAAAACACTGACCATTCTCAAGAAACTTTTAATTATACACTTTGGTCAGAAATGAGTCTGCAGGACAAAAAAGACCAATTCCCACAAAATAAAAATAGATGAAGTTAAAATGAACTATTGAAGGATAATTAAAATTATTTTGAGAAAAATATTGAAAAGTTATAACACAATTATTAGAAATTACCTTTCTAGTCCATTAGTTGCCATTTAATTAAACAAGGTAAAATTTTCAATACTAATGTTCTACAAGAAAATTCTACTGGCAGTGCAAAAAACTGCTATGAAAATGCAAGGGCGATGACACCCAATGGACCTTCAAAATAGTTTTTTAAATTATATCTCAAAAAAATCAATTGCTAATTTTTTATCATTGATTATTAAAAAGGATTAATCATGTGAAGCTTCCCTAAAGTTTCAAAGTATGTTTCATTTCCTTATGCTTACTGCAGTAACCTTTGTGTTTTCCTTATCATCTTCTACAATGATGGGAAATTTGATCATTGGAAAATTCAAACTATCAAAACATTCATTATACTACACTATCTAGGACAAGGTAGTAAAGTTACTAGCCAGTAAACGATACGAAATAGAAAATTCTAAAACGTTATAATCTAAATTCCTCCCATTTTAACAGTAACCTTGGAGGACACTAGGAAACTGAAAGGACACTTTGAAATTTCTGGTCATGAACCTTTTGAACTATTCAGTTCTACTCTCTAGTTTTAAGACAGTCAAACTATTTCTCGTCTAGGAATTGGCTTTTTTCCTCTTTCTTTTGTAGAAAAGATATAAAGCTGCTCATACAACTTTGATTTCTATATGCTTGATATATTGTTGCCAGATCTCCAATTCCCTCCCCCCTCCCCAAATGTCCATATGAAAGAAATGTGAGGAGGAGGCAAAGAGCTTCTAGGGGGTTATGCTCAAAAGCCAGCCCTGTAGGCTGGGCTAATCCTGCACCTGTGATGTGCTATTCAGAACAGAAATGCAGCCCAGACTGCGGTTGCCTAATACAGCTCAGCTGTTTTTCTGAGTACTCCCTTTGATTGTAAGCTGGCAAGAAATATTATTCCGGCTAAGCATTGAATTATGTTCAAGATACATGGCATATGACAGTGGAAAGGTAAAAGAAAATGGAAACCATAGGATTAAAAAAAAGGCACTGACCAGTACAGTATTCATTACCATTTCCAGATGGTTAAAATGCTGCCCCTGGTGTGATGTGAAGCTTAAATGCTTAACAGTATTTCAGGACTGAGAAACTTAACTTTCTCTTTTTCACTTATGAAAACTATCATTCTGTCTCTGAGGCCATTCACTTATTTCAAGTGCAATTTCTGAATTTTCTCAATTCAAAGCCAAATTATTCTTGAAAAATTCTAACTAAAAAAAAAAACCTTTCCTGATTTCCATACATTAAATAACATAGAGTCTTTTACCAGCTCAAAAGAAACTTAAGACTAAGTGAACAATAGAACATTAATTCAAACTGATTCTCCAAAATCTTTCATAATTCTACTGGACTGATAGGGAAGAGCCTACCACACAGTAAAAATCTGATTAAGAAAACATTAATATTTGAGAGACCAACTGCTGACCATGTATAGGTCAATATTTGTTTAGGCCATTAAGAAGAAGCAGGCAGTGATAGAAATTTCTATTTGTTTCTCCATCCATCATATATGATCATCTGGCCTTTCTCTTGCAATAAAATTTTACTCTTCATCTGCTTACAGCACCTTCCCAAAGGAAAATTTAGTCAATCTGCATTTTACTATCAGTCTTCAAAATAGGAATGGAGAATTAGATATAGTCAATACCTACTTTTCAGAAGATAGAGGGAAATTTCTGGATGCTTTCTTTTGGGGGGAAGTAAATTGAGTCTAGTTTCTAATCCTCCAGGTAGCAAGTAGAGGGTAGAGAGATTAGAAACAATAATTTAAAAAATAAACTAGGGGCAGCTAGGTGGCGTAGTGGATAGAGCATCGGCCCTGGAGTCAGGAGGACCTGAGTTCAAATCTGAGATTTAATTTTACTTACTTAGCTGTGTGACCGTGGGCAAGTCACTTAACCCCACTGCCTTGCAAAAAACTAAAAAATAAAAAAAATAAACTGGATAATTTTGATAACATAAAATTGAAAATGTTTTATACTAACAACACCACATGTAATTAGAATAAGATGAGAATGTGCTCATTAAAAAAAAAAATCTTTGCATCAAATATTTGTGAAGATCTAAAAACTGATAGGAAACATCAAGATTTAACACAGACATATCCAAGGCCAATTCCCCAGTAGAAAAATGGTCAAAAGATGTCAACAAATAATTCCCAAAAGAACATATCTATACTAATTACAATCACATGGAAGATTGCTCAGAATCATTAATGTAAGAAATACAAATTAAAACAAGTCATATTTCAACTCAAATCAAGCAAATTGGCAAAGATAATAGAAATTGTAAATAGTATTGGAGAAACTAAAAAAATTGGACACACTGATTGCACTTTTGGGTGACTGTGAATTTGACTAACTATTCTAGAAAGCCAATTGGAATTGAGGTAAAATATGATTAAAATGCCCAAATCCTTTGATCCAGAGATCCTTCCACTTGCCATATTCAAGAAAGGGAAGAGAAGGGGAAGGGAAGGAAAGAAGGACTGAAGGAAAGAAGGAAGTGTATGACAAAAGTCATACCAGAATTCTATGTGTAGCACAAAATATAAAACAAACTGAATGCCACTGCAAATTGCAGTACTTGCATACAATGAAATATTACTGTATTTTAAGGAGTAACAAGTAAGAGTGAATTATCCAAGGTGTGGAACACACTATCTACATAACTACAAATAGTGTTAAAACTACAATTAATAAATCTAAAACTTAGATTACAATAATTATCAAATTGGATTCAGAAAAGAGTTAAGATAGTACAACTCTTCATTTTACTGAAGATATAGAGATCTTTGAGTATGGGATATCACATGTGCTGTCAAATATATATGCTTTACACCTAAGAGTGTATTTTTTTCTTTTTAAATCCTGATTGCTAGAAAAACAAGGGAGAGATAGATTTAAAAAGAAAAAAGAAAAATGACCTCATCAAATAAGAAGTAAACAAATGATAATGATTTTTCAAATCAATCCTGTTGGCCTTTATGTATTGACACAAATTAAGAGATTAGAACTGAAAATAAAAATTAGTGTAGTTTGTTAACTTAAATTCTTGACATTCTTTGGGTGCATACTGGGTTGATATTGCTCATAATGTGCTTTTCTTTTATTTACTTCCTTTCATAACAGGAAGTTTCACTCTCTATTCTTTACAGATTAACTGGTTTGTTAACAAGTTTGACTTTTACCTTCCTTCAACCACCTTAATTCTGCCTTACTATATAGCAAATGTCACGCTCTCCTTCCCATTTCCTTTTCTTCTCCTACCTTATCTTATGATTTCCCCACTCAGCTATATACATAGTGTCAGACTCCCAAAGTGATCCTCCACTCATCTCCTATTTCAAATCCTTCAAAACTCTGTTTCCTTCTTAAGCCAATTAATGACATACATGACCAAAGGCTTCCTCTTCAAGGAAATGATCAAGGAGAAAAAGAAACAAGTTAAAGAAAAACACAAACAACAACCAAAAAATCTCTACCAAAATAAAAATCCTAAAAGCAAAATACCACCTAAGCAGTAATTACTTTTCAGGGAGAAGTAAGTTCACCCATACTTTGGTACATTCATATTTTACATCTTATCTCTCTATGAAGAAAATATAGTGTAATTTATGGATCTTTTCACAATGCTTCTCAGTCTTTTTTCCGAAGAAACAATTTGAAACACCTTTTTTTAAGTGTTTTTTTTTTTTGCAAGGCAATGGGGTTAAGTGGCTTGCCCAAGGCCACACAGCTAGGTAATTATTAAGTGTCTGAGACCGGATTTGAACCCAGGTACTCCTGACTCCAAGGCCGGTGCTTTATCCACTACACCACCTAGCCGCCCCTGAAACACATTTTAAGCCTTAATTAACTTCATTAATGTATACAAAGAATAAACCAACTGGGTAGGTAGCTGGGCATCTTACCCTCTCTGTGTAAAGGGGTGATTCTACTGATAATGCAGAACATGCCCAGATTGGGGACCAGAACCCAGGCTAGCAGAGACATTTGGCTATCTCAGGCTCTTCAGTTATTTGGTTTCCTTTCACTTTGAACAACTATCAAAGCAAATAAAACATACACTCATTTAAAGGGAGCTTAAAATATATTGAAATAAATGTTGGTGGCCAGCAACTATTAACGTCTATTATAACAGTCGTAGTTAAAAAAAAAGGGTGGTTATCAATAAATGAAGAAAACTTATCCAGTTCTTTATCCATTCCTGACATATCAATCCAAAAATAGTCAAGAAGTTTAGGGGTGGGGGTAGAAGGGCAAGGGGAAGGCTAGACAAGGGGAAATGTAAATAATTAAATTGTACTTACAAGGGATTCCTAAGTTTTTCCATGTAATGGACACTTTTAGCAGACAGGGGAAACCTATGAACCTCTTTTCAGTATAAAAAGAAAATATATTTGAAGGAAATATTATTTTTCAGTTAGGAGTTCATGAAAATTAATGTTATTTTCCCCATCTACATTTATGTGTACCCTATAATATATTCATTTAGGTCCTTAGATCTCCAGTTAAGAACCCTCATACTGGATAGACATAAAAAAGGTTATACCATTTATCTCAGGATTTTCTTTGACTTTACAGTATCAGCTCTTAAACTATGCTATGATAGGTTTCTTTGCTTGTTTGTTTAAAATCATAAGTGACATGGAGATCTGTATATTATTTTAAGGGTAGGTTAAGAGTGGTAAAAGATATATTTTCTCTTTCCAATTAAACCCACTGAGTAAAGAAAAGTTTGTCTAATAGACTCCATTCCATCTAAAAGATCATCCCATTATACCAGGCCCCTGCTCTCTTCAGAGTTCAGCATCTCTTCACTTGCAGTCCAGTAAAAGCAGATAGATTAGTAAAGACTAAAAGACTAGTAGATAAAGTTGACTTATTTCATTGGCTATGATGCTTATAAATGTTATGCTGAAAGTTATTTATCTGAATTTTAAAAATAAACATTAGCAATTAAATAAATGACAAGAAATAAGCTGGGAATCCCCAAGGCAAGAGCAGCCTAATTCTGAGACAATCTGTGTTAGTCTATGGGGTCATTCTCATAGAGAAGCCCTCAGCTCTATCTTTTCAGAAACTTAGATAACTTGGATATCAGAGGAAAAAAGTCCACACAAAGATATTTGACTTTAGTCAGTTTAAGAATAATTAACAGATGTTTGCTTTAAAGTCAGAAGAATTTCATTGTGTGGAGTCCCGCCTTTAGTTATTGCAAAGAAGTGTTGGCTTATAATGTTAAATTAAAAGACTTTTCAGCCCGAACGTTAATACAATGCTATAAGAAGTTTAAACTAGCATTTATTAAATGGATGTCTCAATATACAAATATATTGAGCAGGATAATGTTACTAATTGAAATAAATATAAATCATATTAAGCTATTTTTAAATTAAACAGTATAAACACATTAAATAGTAAACACACCGTTGCAATACAATCCTAGGTCTTTTATTTAACAAATAAATAGGACTATTTTAAAATGTAAGCCCTACTTGTAAAGGAAAAAACATATCTACCACATTTTTTCTTTTCAGAAAACAAATAAAAACCTATAGTGTTTTTTTCACACTTCCAGATGTCAGAGGCTTTTCAAAACAATTTAGAGGTTATAGAAGAGAACACACAGGTGTGTATTATGTCAACCATTGAAAGCAACTGAAGGTTAGGTTGAAATCTGATCTCCCACTGACACATTCTTGTGGGCATTACAAATGTCCCTGAAGGTATATCACACTCTAATGCTGACTAATTTTGAAAAACTTCCCCAATCACATTAAAGCTCCTCTTTTATCAGTATTGTCCAAAGCTTCTCTTTAGGAGATCTAAAGCATATTGTTACCACTTGCTAAAAACCTAAATGCTTACTCTAGAGGTCACTGTTCATGTCCAATTTCAATGATAACACAATGTGTTTAGCAACAAATATTTATTTTATAACAAATAAATCTCTAAGGCAGAAAAAAGGAGAAAATTTAAAGGTTATGTTCCTGTAAACAAATAAATAATGAGGACTATTTATCCTTTAATTGTTAAACAGGTTGCGATGAGTTGTAATCATAAATTATGGTTACAGATCAACAACCTTGGAATCCTTTCATAGTAAGAATACTTGCCAGTCATGCTGTGAAATTATGTGCTCTTAGTCATTCAAAAACCTATATTAAACACAAATAGAAGAATACTTTGGACACACTATGCTGAGAACATGGTCCAGTGATCAGAGGTGAACACTAGGAATAAAGCACCCTAAACTCCATATAAATGCAAGGAATTTGCTATGTATTCAGTAAAATAAATGGTTTAATTCATCAACCATTTATGTGAAAGTCCTTATAGATAGCATATTGGGCCATAAGTCTAGAAACTAATATTTGTTGGTTCAAATCTGGTCTCAAAGATGTATTAGTTGCGTGACCCTGAACAATTCTCTTAACCGTATTTGCCTCATTTTCTTCATCTATAAAATAAGCTGGAGATGAAAATGGCAAGCCACTACAGTATCTTTGCCAAGAAGAGCTCAAATAGGGGTGGCTAGGTGGTGCAGTGGATAAAGAACCGGCCCTGGAGTCAGGAGTACCTGGGTTCAAATCCAGTATGAGACACTTAATAATTACATAGCCACTTAATAATCACATAGCCGTGTGGCCTTGGGCAAGCCACTGAACCCCATTTACCTTGCAAAAAAAAAGAGCTCAAATGGGGTCACAAAGAGTCAGACAGAAGTAAAAAAAACTACTCAATGAAAACATGACCTAAAAGCTAGGGCACAATTCTAAATAATAATCTCCTTAAAGCAGAGGTACTATTATATCATTCCTCTATAGAACAACATTCAAAATGTCTCCCCATTGTATCAAGAGGTTCCACAATCTAAATCTTTTCTAAATTGATAATACTCACAAGGGGTAAAATTTCTCAGTATTTTTTTTTGCAAGGCAGTGGGGTTCACTGGCTTGCCCAAGGCCACACAGGTAAGTAACTATTAAGTGTCTGAGGCCAGATTTGAACCCAGGAACTCTAGACTCCAAGGCCAGTGCTCTATCCACTATGCCACCTAGCTGCCCCAGAATTATTCAATATTTCCTAGGATTATCAAGTCTACTTTCTTTTGCTTCCATGAGTGTTCCATTGTCTATGTCTGAAATGGATTCTCTATCTTCTCTTGCCACCCACGATCAATTCAGTCTCAATACAGCCAACCTTACTACCTCTTCAAATACTTTCAGTTTCAACTGGGGTTCTACTTTTCCCACTAGGCCTTTCTTTATCCCATTAAACTAAACATGATTCATTATTCATATCTTTCAACCAATTATTTGACCTTTTTAAAAATATTATTTTATTTTCCCAATTATGTAAAGTAGGATTTTACTCTTCATTAAAAAAAATTAAGATCCTAATTTTCTCTCTTCCTCTCTCATTCTCTTCTCCCTAAATCAAGCAAATTGAAACAAGTTATATAGGATCAATTCTATAAAATATATTTCCATATTAATCATGTTATAAAAGAAGAAAAAGACAAAAAGAAACACACAGAAACAAAAAAATAAATAAACAGCATGTTTCATTCCACATTAACTTTCCATCAGTTCTTTCATTGGATGAAAATAGCATTTTCAATCATAAGAAATTAGGAATTGTCTGAGATCATTGTTTTGCTGAGAATAGCTAAATACTTTATTTTTTTGCAAGGCAAATGGGGTTAAGTGGTTTGCCCAAGGCCACACAGCTAGGTATTTATTAAGTATCTGAGACTGGATTTGAACCCAAGTACTCCTGACCCCAAGGCTGGTGCTTTATCCACTATGCCACCTAGCTGCCCCCCTTTTTTTAAAAAATTGTATATGTATTTACAAATTCCTAAAATAGTCTTGCTGAAAAAGCAATCATAATCCCCCCTGACCCAACAGTGGAGAAATTACATGAAAAATAAATTTGAGAGAAAACAAAAACGTTTCAGTCAGTGTTCAAATAAAATTATCTCTGTCCTTCTAAAATGACTGCAGTATTTATCCTAAGTCCATCACAAAATTTTGCTTCCAATTTTTCCCCACAGTTGCTATTGCTAACTATATTTCCCTCTATCTATTCCTCCATACTCCCATTTATTTTATTTTCTCTCTGCTTTTATTTTGACCCTCCTCAAAAGTGTATTGGGGCAACCAAGTGGCGCCGTAGACAGAGTACCACTTGTGAAGCCATGAGGACCCAAGTCCAAATCTTTCATCACACATGAATGAACACTGAGCCTTGTGATCCTAGGAAAGCCGTCCAACCCCATGGCCCTGCAAAAAAAAAGTTATATCTCATTACCTTCTCCTATGATCTTCTGTTTCTATCACTTACACTCCCGTTTCCTGTCCCTTCTCCCATACCCTTCCTCTCATTTTTTCCTCTAGGGTAGGATAGCTTTCTACACCCTACTGAATGTGCATGTTGTTTCCTGAGTCATTTCTGGTGCAAATGAATGCTTGCTCATTCCCCCTCACCTTCCCCCACTTCCACTCCATTGCAAAACTCATTTTTTGACTCTTTTATGTGAAATATCTTAGCCCTTTCTTCCTCTCCCCTTTCCCTTTCTCCCAATACATTCCTTTTTTGTCCATTAACTCCATTTTAGAATATATTACACTTTTATATTCAGCTCTCTCCTATGCCTTATCTATATATGCTCCTTTTAACCACTCTAAAAAATGAGATGGCTCACATGAGTTATCAGAATCTTCTTCCCATGCCAGAATACAAGCAGTTCCACAGCATTAATCCCTTATGATTTGCCTTTCCCATCCTCCCTCTCTATCCTTCACCTGAGTCCTGTACTTGGAGATCAAACCTACTGTTCAGCACTTATGATTTCAACAGAAAAGCTTGAAATTCCCTTGTTTTGTTGAACATTCATCCCCACACCCAGGAAAAAGAATTGTTCAGTTTTGCTCAGAGGAAAATTCTTGGTTGTAATCCAAGCCCTTTTCCCTTCTGGAGTATTATATTCCAAACCCTACAAGCCATTAATGTAGAAGTTGCTAAATCCTGTGTAATCCTGACTGTAGCACCACAATATTTGAATTGCTTCTTTCTGACTGTAATATTTTCTCCTTGACCTGGGATCTCTCAAGCAGTGATTGGAGGATTCCCACAATTTCTATTTTACCTTCTACTTCTTACTTATCAGGGCAATTTTCCTGGAGAAATTTTTAAAAATGAAGTCAAGGCTCTTTTCCTGGTCATGAATTTCAGGTATCCTGATAATTTTTAAAATTATCCCTCCTGAATATGTTTTCCAGGTCAGTTGTTTTTCCAATTAGATATTTCACATTTCCTTCTAGTTTTTTATTCTTTTAGGTTTTTTTCCTTGTTTCTTGACTCCTCACAATCATCAGCTTCCTTCAACTCCATTCTACATTTGAAGGAGTTGTTTTTTTCAGAGAACTTTCTTATCTCATTTTCAAGGCATTCTTCTCCTCATTGGCCTTTTGGACTGTTTTTTCATTTGATCTAAACTGGTTTTTCAAATGTTTTCCTTGGCATTTTTTTTTTGTATCTCCTTGACCTTGCTGACTTGGTTTTCATGACTTTCCTGCATCATTCTCGTTTCTTTTCCCCATTTTTCCTCAATGTTCCCTTCAATTTTTCTTCTACCTTCCTTGATTTTCAAATCTTTTTGAGCTCTGCTACAGCCTGAAACAAATACTTATTTTTCTTGGAGGCTGTGGCCACTTAGCTCCACTGCCTTGAAAAACTAAAAAAAAAAAAAAGTTGCTTGCCTAAGGCCACACAGCTAGGTAATTATTAAGTGTCTGAGACCAGATTTGAACCCAGGTACTCCTGACTCCAGGGCCGGTGTTCTATCCACTGCGCCACCTAGCTGCCCTCAATTCTACTTCTTAAAGAGTTGTTTGCTTCAATGAATTTTTTATACATTTTTTTTTGTGCTTCCATTACCAAGTTGTTGATTTTGTTTTTGCAAGGCAATGGGGTTAAGTGACTTGCCCAAGGTCATACAGCCAGGTAATTATTAAGTATCTAAGGCCAGATTTGAACTCAGGTTCTCTTGACTCCAGGGCTGGTGCTCTATCCACTATACCACCTAGCTGCCCCTATTGACTGTTTTTTTCATGATTCTTTAGCAACACTCATTTCTCTTGCAAATTTTTCTTCCTATCTTTTTTAACTGATTTTTTGAGCTCTTCCACAAGTTCTTTTTTGGGGCTAAAATCAATTCACATTTTAATTTTAGGTTCTTTGCATGTGGGCATTTTGACAGGGACACCACACCCTCACTGTTTGTGTTTTGATTTTCTATATCTCATAGCAACTATCTAGATCAGATTCTTTTTTTGCTCATTTTTTTCCAATTTATTTGGCAACTTTCAGAGTTGAGCTCTGCTCCTGAGAAGAAAGGGGGCCACAAACTTCTTATACAATACAGGGGCCCTCGCCATTTTCTTAGTGCTCTCCCATGGCCAGAAAGGAGGCCCAGAAGTTTGCCTGGGTCTCAAGACAGTATTGAAAGGAGACTGACCCACACCTACTACAGCGCTGTGCTTTCTGTGACCTGGCTGTTCACTTGCTGCTGTACCAGGTCTTGGTCAGTGACCTGTCCCTAGCCTGTTAGGCATAGCTCAAACTTGGCTTGCCAGGATGCCATTGGTGCTAGACTGTACTTCTTACCATGTGAGATAGACCTTTCCTGTTGACTTTTAAAATTGTCTCTGGGGGGCGGCTAGATGGCACAGTGGATAGAGCACCGGCCCTGGAGTCAGGAGGACCTGGGTTCAAATCTGGTCTCAGACACTTAATAATTACCTAGCTGTGTGGCCTTGGGCAAGCCACTTAACCCCATTGCCTTGCAAAATCTAAAAAAAATAAAATAAAATTGTCTCTGGCTGAAAACTTGTTTTGCCCCATCTCTTTGTTGAATCTGCCATTCCAGAATTCATTTGGAGGCATTATTTATATTTCTATGGAGATTGAATTTGGGAGAGGCAATTTCCTGCCTTATTGTATCTTCTTGGCTTCCAGACCACTCTATTCGACCTTTCTCTTGTCTCTAATTCATACTCCTAGTTGTGCTATAATTATGGCTCATCTCTCATCTCTCACACTCGCAGTCCCAGTCCCAAATAGGCCATAAATATCTTAGTGTTTTGTTTTCTTTTTGAAATTAATTTCCCAGAAACATGAAAACATGTCATTTAATAAATTTTGAATTAAAATGAATGATGCGAATTTTAAGACCAAAGTATATACAGTGAAAGATCACCCTGGATTTTCTGTCTCCCACTACCCTTAAAATTCTAAGACCTTAGTGCTTGTAGTATATAATGTCCTACAGCACTTCAAATCCAAAAGAAACTTAGCAAAAGTGTTTACTTTGTAGAAACATGGTACCCAAACACATGTTCTTATGAACTAAATTAACCTTATAGCTTCATTTCACTTTCTAATTCAGAAGTCATAATGATGTTTTTTTTAAAAAAAGTCATTTCACACAGTATTTATCTCAAAAGCAGAGATGAGTGTCTCAAATTATTTTCAAGAAAATATAGGATGTAGCAAATTCAAACTTTCTAGCTCCTTATTTCTCTAATTTTACATATCCTTGCTTCTAGATCTACCTTTGTACTTTCCTTTCTAGGTTGAGGAGAAGTATCTCCTCTATTCAAAGCATATCAGTTGTTCTCCAAAGTATTTTTTGTCATCTACCTTCATGAAAAATCTGAATCTCAGACTCATTCTTTTCCTGGATCATATTAAACCAGCAACTTTCCCAGTCTAAAAATATAAATTAATGAACAACAGCACTATATAGAGTATCAAGGGAAAAAAGGGGATAGGGAAACACTAAAAGGCAAAAGCAAAGCCTTTTAAAATCAAAATAAATAATTTATCAGCAAGACATCCACAAACATCTTTTTAATGAGTTTTATACTTTTTCATAGGACAGCAACACTGAGGCAAGGGTTAAGAGGAAGATTTTTGGAATCACGAACTACAGCATGAAAATAGGAATATAAACACCTGAAGAGTTTAAATAGTTCAGAAAAGTTATTCCCAGATTTGTATTTCCAAATTAGTATTTCAACATCATGAAAGAACTCCAGGGCACAGTTTTAAAATTACTGTGGGGGGTTAATTTTAACACATAGTTAACACTGTTTATACGAATATATCCTATGCAGTTGCAGTAAAGACAGTGATCAAGAAGTGTTCAATAAAATTTATGATATAGAGAATGGTTAAATAGAAGCCTTATTTACAAGAGCTTACATCAAGAAATAGGTGACTTTGAAATTTCATTTGATATTCAATAGCACACTCTTTAACCTACAGAACTTCTATCTGATATAGTTATATGTGTGTGTATATATATATATATATATATTCCTACCTATGTTATAAAATATTTGCCTTTTATGAAGCTCCCCACTACATAATACTTCTTTCTTCTTTTTTTGCACCATCTTCTTGGAAAAATAAAATATGTACATACAGACTACCTCAAAATATTAAAAATCTCACCCAAGCACAGCAGTCAAGATCCTGAGAATAATTACTTTCACATCTGTAGCACTTTAAGGTTTGCAAAGTACTTCACTGAGTTTACCTCATTTAACCTTGGGCAGCACATTTTCCAGATATTACCCCCTTTTTCTACAACTAGTACTAGAGGCAGAGCAATTTGAATTTGGATGTCATTTGAATTCAAGACTTAGTTTATCTCACCAAGACTGAGACATCTGCACAGATATACTTATACTCACATTCAGTTTACATAAAGTCATATACAGACCTGCTATAGTCAAAATGATTTCTTAGTGAATGACTATAAAGATGTGGCTGCTACTCTTCTTCCTTTTTTACCATCCTTTTCCTTCCACTATTTTAATTCTTCTCTCATCTATAAACTTTGTACTATCAGCAACTTAAAGTTATGGTTCTCATATTCTTTTTTTAAATTTACAATTCTATCCATTTGATGCATTAAAAACACTATTCTGGGGATTGTGTGAGCTTTATCAGACTATAAGTTACACAACAAAGAAGATTATGCAAAGAGGTTAAGAACAACAACCTTGAGTATTTATCAAACAGTTACATATATACTAGGCACTTTACTAAGTTCTGAGACTAGAAAGAAAAAAGAAGGACCTTACAGTCCAATAGGAGACATACAAAAACTCTATATATGGAAATATACATATAAATTCACTATACATATAAACACTATGGAATATATATGGAAATTTACATAAAATAAATTAGAGGTAATGTCAAAAACTACAGCTCTAAAGATTGTAAAAGTGTTTTCTCTGATTAACTACATGAGGCAAACTACACAGACATTAATGTCCCTGTTTTAAAGAAACATTCAGAAGAGTGATTGGTCTAGTGTCAAATAGCTTATTACTATGGTAGGTAGGATTTGAATTTAGCTTTCCTAACACCAAATTAATATTCTCTTTCACCTTGCAATGCTAACTTGATGACACAGGGTCTCAGTCATATTTAATGTGTTTTTTTAAAAAGTTTGATTTAATTTTCAACTCCAAATTCCCCCTTCTTTCCTCACCTGACTTTGAGAAAGAAAAAAATGACAGCAAAATCCATTATAAAACACATTCCCACATTGTCCAAATCTAAAACCAAAAGCAAACATAAACTTCAATCTCCACTCAGTCTATCGCCTCTCAATCCAGAGGAGGGAAACATGTTTCATTATGAGACCTCTGGAATTATGGTAGATTATTGTATGTTCTTAAGATTTTCAAAGTTCTTGTCTTTAGAATATTGTAGTTAATATGTTTTCTTCTTTGTATCATATGCTTAATAATCTGTTTTTCTATGTTATTTCAGAATAACAAACAACTTTTATGCCTGTAGTTAAATTGCATAACCTGCTCTGACACAAGTTATATTTTATTCTAAACATTACCATCTGTTAATCGTGATACTGTTCATCTATCCTTCTGTTATAATTTCTTTTCTCACATGGAAAAGAATATGAACTACTTTGGTCCTGGGAATATTTACTACTGTTACTGTTTCCCCTTCTAGTTTTCATGATATTTTACTATTACCAATATATCATTTAGAAAATCAGTATATGAATCTGTCTATAGTAAATACAAGTAAATTCACCCTGCACAGTCCTAGGAAAACAGAAAATGACAAAAAATTTCAAGAGTAGAAAGAGATACCAGAGACTATCAAATCCATCTAGTTCCATTACAGGAATCCTGCCCAAAACATTCTTAAAAAACTGATCATCCAGTAAATGTGAATGAGGCTAAACATATATAAAGTACCTATGTTTCTTTGCTCGTGGTAGGGAGTACATTCAGTACATGAGGGTACTGAATCAATAGCAAGAGTGTTTAAATAGGTGAAAAACTATATTTAAAAGGTAGAAAAACTCAATATCCACAACATTCCTCAAAGTTCAAACCTTGCCCAAGAAGCTCCCATTCAGAAGTTGTCATTAAATTAATCGACCTTCTCTGAGGGGGCAAATAGTCTGACTAAAGCATCTGTGTGTCAAAGAAAGTTGGCATGAGACTAACAACCTGAACAAGAAAATCTTTACCTAGAAATGCTGGGAAGAAAAACCAGGCGGGGGGGGGGGGGTCGTCTATATCTTTGACCTTTGACCCTTTACTGGAGGTCTCAGTTCACTATTTAAAAGGATCCTTCAATGGGATCTCACTAATCAGCAATGGAAAGAATGTAAGACATGGAGTCAAGACCACAGCTCAGAGCCAATCTCCAAACCTTGCTGACTAAGTGAATTATTGAATTGTTTTCTGCCTCAGTTTTCCTATCTGAAAGATGAGGATTACAATAAAACCTACCTCCTAGGTGTGTGAAGATCAAGATATACATGTGTACATATGTATAAATATATATGAGGTGTTTTGCTATATATACACATGTGTAGATAGAATGATAGATGAGGTGTTTTGTAAACCTTAAGGGATTCCATGAGAGGTAGCTATTGTTGTGTTATCAATAACATAAAAATGGGGGAAGGGTTTGTCAATTTTTGCTGCCTTTCACATCTTTGGTGTGAAATATAATTCACCAAAAAAAAATCATTCCTTTTATAAAATATTTTTCCTTATCTTTTAAAATTAAATTAAGAGTTTAAACTTTGTTATGGCAATATCCAATTAGATAACTGCTTATTCTTCAAATTTTTTCACTTCCAATTTAAATAAATGATTTATTAATTCAAATCTTTATTTTAAACTCACATCCCCTGTATCAGCTAAATTTTTCTAAGAAGATTATACTAGGGTACATCTCTAGGTCATAGCATTGTTGTATTTTAATAAGAAACAAAAACACAATTCTATTCTGCATATTAAGGCTGCCAGACTCAAAAATAGGAAGACAAATATTTGGAACAGACATTTAAGATAACTTTTAAATTTACATAAATATAGAATAAATTGTGGAGAAAGTGAACTAAGGAGCATCATCCTTCATTAGGATTGTTGATAACTGGGGTTTGAGTCCTGATTCTGCCATTTACTGCTAGTTTTATGGTCAAAGTACTCACCTCTCTGGGGTTCAATTTCTTTTTCTTTAATACGGGAAGGGATCCTTCTCAGTCTCATAGCTCTAGCTCAAAGATCCAATAATTGTAAATCCATTAATTCTCTGTGAGCACTAAAACTGGGTCACCACATTACCAAAGAGATGTGTTTTGTGAAATTATACAGCAATATTCTAATGGTGATGATATACGTCTTCATATAATAGAAGACCAAATCTTTGGACATTTCAAATTATGGGCAACCCAAAGAAGTAGTGTGTATGGAAAAGCAAGAGAAGGTGGCAGTATATCATTATTATTATCATGATCATGATGATTGTTATTAATTACTACCAAATGAAGATTATGAGTGAAAAAGGACAGAGGGTGGTTAACTAGAGACAGCAACGACTGGTGAGCCAATGTGGTCCACCGGCATTTAGTCACTATCCAGAGATCTACAAGAAGAACCTATTCAATGTGTGGGTTCCCAGTCAAAGATTGATGAGAAGTTGAGGACAAAATTTCCAAGAGATGAGGCCAATCTGTTATCTTCAATAGTGGAGGCTAACCTGACAAATCACAGAACTATTCCAACTAGGGAAAGAATTTCAGGCCTCCAGATAGATGACTTGAAGGAATCCATTGTAGATTAATTAGGAGAACTCTAAAATTAGCATGTAAATGCAAGATTAAATTTCTACAGAAAGTTGTAAAAGCTGGAATGATATAAGTAGGATGTAATTATTCCACAGAAACCATTGTTTACACAACTAAGGGTTTTAAATTCAATCTGAAAAATGAATACAAATAACATCACATTCACTTAACTATACAAGAGATAGTTATTCAATATAGTCTTTTGAATGTTATTAAATTCAATTTAATAGGGCAATCCAGTAATGAATAACAAAGCTGCTTTTAATATTAATGGCAATTAAATACAATAACTAATAGTAGTTATGTTTAACATACAGTGCTAAATTTTTTTAAATCCTCATGTCATTTCTTTATAATTACTGCCCCCCCTTGAAAATCACATATAGTGAAATCACTGGTATATCATGGATTTTGGAAGAACATGATAGTTTAAATGAAAAACTTCTTAATTCTGGATTTAGAGAACCAGACTCCCAATTTCAGCTTTCCTCTTACAATTGCTCAGGGGTTTAAGATCTTCAACTAAGGGGTTTAAGATCTTCAACTAAAAATAAGGGAGTCACTCTAAGGTCCCATTTAACTACTACAACCCTAGTATAGTATTTCCTTAGGGAGATTTTTTAGAGACATTTCAAAATAAATTTGCAAATAAAAAACATGATGGTTTTGTATAAATGTGATGCAGAGATATATCTACTAGTGGTTTCCCTATTAAAAGATCAGGCATTACAGAATAGTTTCAATGCTGGCTTTCTGCCTTGAAAACAAGGAAAAAAGTATTCTTTTTTTCCTATTAAATAGCATATTCCAGTCATTGAAAATTCATAAAACAACCTTTATATGAACTAAATTTTAAATTTTCTGTGTTCATTTGTATGTTTGATTTTAAAAATCCTTCCCAACCTGGCTCTAGCTTGCCTTTGTAGACTTACTGTGCGTCACTTTCTTTCACGGACGCTGTGTTCCTGCCAAAGTGGATCGCTTGCTATTTGCCATACACAACATTCCCTTTCACATCTTTATAAATTGGTACTGGTTGTTCCCATTCCTGAAACACTCTCCCACTCTCTCCCTCCCCCCTTCCATCAACTCTGCCTCCCAGAATCCCTACTTTCCTTGAAGTTAAACACTACATGAAATCAATCTTAACCTCCTCAATTCCTGGTTTTCACCATACAAAAGTAACCCTGTCTATGTATACATACATACATATAATATATGTGTGTATATACAAACACACATATAATATATGTGTGCATATACACACACATGAGAATACATGTTTGAATTTTGTTTTCAGCATATATGATCTTTTTTCCCCTATAGAATGCAAAAGTCTGAGGCAGAGATACTCTTTTCCATTTTTACATTTGTTCTCTGTACATATACACACACACACACACACACAGTGCCCAGCAAATAGAGGGGTACTTAATGAATGCTCAGTGAATTACAGTTTTGAATACTTTGCTTTTCTGCCTTATTGTTCCTTCACAATATCAAAAAACTTTGGTCTTACAATGGCCAAAATTAGAAGCAAAGAAATAGAGCAACATTTGAATAAGAACCTATAAAGTCCCATATTTTCCAAATATTGCATTTTAAAACCATGCTGGACCTGTTAACACCATATCATTGTTTTTTTTTCCTTTATCTGCTTTGAGAATAAAATTGTGAACATGAAGCAGAGAAAATTAAGTTTAAAAAATAAACCCTATAATAGCATCAATCTTGCCTTTCAAATTATATTGATTAGGCTTGAAATATTTAGGCAAATTCTCTTGAAACTGATCATTAAGTATTATCTTGGAACTTGAAATCACAATTCCTAAATTGAGTCTTACCTCAGATATTATCTGCATGACTACTCATAAGTCTGCTTCATTTACCTATAAAAGAGGAATATTAAGTCTTGTGTACATTATTTGTTTCCTAAGAATTTTGAAAAGTTAAAAGGATTTTAGAAATGTATATACTGTGTAAATTCATATTTATAAATACGTTATGACCTAGGATTGTCATTATATCAGAATTCAAGTACATGAAGACTTATTATATGGTAGAGAAAGACTGGTTCAGCTTCGTCCCAGATGGTAGAACTAGGAACATTTGGAACAATAGGTAAAAGTTAGCGAGAGGAAAATTTAGGCTTAACAGAATGTAAAATGGGTTGGTTCAAAAAGTCTTTAAGACATTGGTTGGCTGGGTAGTAGAGGCAATACTTGTTCAAAATATCAGATGGACCAGATATTCTTGGAAGTCTCTTCAAATTCTGAGGTTTTCTTGAAATATAAATCTGGAGATAAACAACTTACCAACCAAAAACCAAAAAAAAAAAGTCTAAAACATTCCTCTCCTTTCATATCTGATGTGTTATCAAATTAGTCGCACCCTCTTCTTTGCTCCCTCAAACTTGGCTAAATTCTCCTGCCCCTCTCTCTCCAGTTTAAGTGGGATTGTATGGGAATAGAATGGGAGGAGTTACTACTTATTTATCTACATGGATGATTAAATAGATCAGGGATCATAGACTCTTTAAGAAGAGCAGATATTTAAAGTAGCAAACACTTCAGGAGAAATTCCCAAAAAAACTATGACTAATTGAGATTAAATTTATGAAGTGAGTCTTAAATATAAGGTTTGAGTTAAATGACTAATTATTTCACAAATATAAAAACTTAACCTGTTGACCTATGTTGCGTAAAATATAATGCAAAATTTAATTAATGTGAATAAATTTATCATCTAGATTCTATTTTTTGTTTTTAGTTAATTACTTACAACTAGAAGAATTGAAATAGATAGTAAAGGATAAGTACATGTCTCTAGTCTCACAGATTCGATTTCATAAGAGACCTTGGCAGTTATATAAACGTCATTACCCACAGGAATTTTCACTTCATTTGCTATAAAAAATGACTCAAAGATAATATAACAATGAGTGAAAAAAATAATAGATTAGATGTAGAATTCAATCAGATGTAGAATTCAACTTCAACATCCAATCAATTGGATGCAGGGACAGCTACTATAAATGGCTTACTCCTAAGATTGAAGAAACTCTATTGATTCATCTTTAGTTCAAGCCCCAGGAAAGATGAAGCAAGATAGAGATGAAAAAGGAAGACAAGATGTAACTAGTCAGGATTTTGTGAGAATCAATTTTCCCTTTGCCACATCCATTCCAGTTGAATGGTAAAATGATGGATTAATTCCTCAACTTTCTAAAGGCTGGCAAATTCTCCTCAAAAAACACTTAAAAGTAACTGTTGAAAACAGAGTGTTTCTTAAAAAATTAAGAAGTTGGAGGAACGGGGGTTAGAAATGTATTTCTTGGAGCACCTAGGTAGAGAAGTGGATAGAACACCGGCCCTGGAGTCATGAGTCCTGAGTTCAAATCTGGCCTCAGACACTTAATAATTACCTAGGTGTGGCCTTGGGCAAGCCACTTAACCCCTTGCAAAAACCTTAAAAAAACACATGCAGGTACCCTTTGATCCAGCAATACCACTACTGGGTCTATACACTGAAGAAATGATGAAAAAGAGTAAAAACATCTTTCTATAAAAATATTCATAGTAGACTTGTTTGTGGTGGCAAAGAATTGGAAATCAAGTAAATATCTTTCAATTGTGGAATGGCTTAACAAACTGTGGTATATGTATGTCATGGAACACTATTGTTCTGTTAAACACCAGGAGGGATGAGAATTCAGGGAAGCCTGGAGGAATTTGAATGAACTAATGCTGAGCAAGATGAGCAGAACCAGAAAAACACTGTACATCCTAACAGCAACATGGAGGTGATGATCAACCTTGATGGACTCGCTCATCCTTTCAGTGCAACAATCAGGGACAATTTTGGACTGTCTGCAACAGAGAATACCATCTGTATCCTGAGAAAGAACTGTGGACTTTGAACAAAGACCAAGGACTATTACCTTTAATTTAGGGGAAAAAAACAGATTATCTTATTGTCTGATCTTGCTATCTCTTATACTTTATGTTTCTTCCTTAAGGACGTGATTTCTCTCCCAACACATTCAATTTGGATCAATGTAAAGACTGGCAAATTGTCTTCTGTGGGGGAGGGGAAGAGGAAAGTAAGTTTAAATGAAAAATTGTAAAACTCAAAATAAATAAAATCTTTATTAAAAAAGAACACATGCAAAGAGTAGCAAGGTGGCACAATGGCCACAGCAGCAGCACTGGAGTCAGGAGGACCTGAGTTCAAATTTGGTCTCAAAAACACTTAGTAACTGTGTGATCCTGGGCAAGTCACTTGCAAAAAATACCAAAAAGAGCACATGCAGCATAATCTTATTTTTTAAAATTTTGTTTTTTAATTTATAGAACAAAACATCTACCTTCATGCTTACTATGGTACTGCTGCAGGAGAAATAACAAGAGAATTGTGAATGCAAGGAAGAAAATTGGGTGGAGATGTAAATTGAGTAAGACCTACTCTAGAGATGCAAATTGACTAGAAGTAGAAAAATTATTATTGTAACAGAAACAATTTGTAATCTTAAAGGCTACTCAAATTGGGTGGAGATCCCCATTCTTGATGCACCACTAATTCATTGTTTAATGTAAAATTTGTATCCTGATCTCCTTAGGTTTTAATCTCTACCTATTTGCTGGTCCAGTAAGATAAAGGGAGTTCTCCTTTTACCCTCTGGATGAGAGGCAAGACAGAAACACAGGTTGGATCCTGGCTCAGGGCCACAGTCTTCTTTGACCATGGCCCAGTCAATGCTGCTTAGCTGTTTGTTCTCTCTCTCTCTCTCTCTCTCTCTCTCTCTCTCTCTCTCTCTCTCTCTCTCTCTCTCTCTCTCTCTCCCCCCCAAGCCCTTCCAATGTCTTGTAAGATTTTTAATATTTTTTTTTGTTTTATTTCCACCCTTGCTTTCCCAAGTCTGAATAATGAGTAGCCAGAGGCTACATTACCATAAAAATCTAACTGTACACGAAACTGCGAGAGCATGGTCTGTTTTATATAATAACCTGCCTGAATGTTTGGTTAGCTCTTTGCTGTTTGACGACAATGCATTTGTCTAGTTAATGCCTATCAAAAAATTTTGCTTTCCCACACATTAAACTGGGAACAGTCCTAGTATACCTGCCTAGGCTATAAATTTTAGAGTAAGATCTTCCATTAAATGAGCTTAGACTTAGGCTCCTCAAGCATCCATGGAGGAGACACCTGCAGATAGAATAATCTGTGTTTTCCTAAGAAATGGACTCTCATTGGCCAATCCCTTTTACTCACACACAACATGTATTATAAAATATATATTCTGTTTTAGTGTAGCATAAGTCTAGGATGAATGCAGTTTCTTTCAGCACATCAGAGATCAAGAGCAATCCTGAGAGATATGCTATAGAAAATGCCATCCACAACTGAGGGGAAAATATGGAATCTCAATGTATACTATATGTTCATTTAAAAAAATTCTTTTATGTTTTTCCTTCAAAGAAGGAAACATGGCTTTCTTTCTTTCCCCTTAGTTCAAATCCCTCTTATACAAAATAACTATCCTTGTAAATAAATATTTAAACACAAAGTACATGTACAACTTTTACCAAACTGTTTGCTGCCATGGGGAGGTGAGAGAGGAGAGTGGAGGTAGAAAAATATTTAACTCATAAATTTGCAAATGGATGAATGATGGAAAAACTACCATAGTATGTAATTGGAAAGAAAAAATAAAAATTCAATTAAAAAAGTCTAGGATAAAAGAGGGATATTTTCTGGGTGAACTTTCTGGTCCTCTAGCCTGTACTACCTACATTGGTAAAATTAATGGACTGAACTGCATGATCTATGTTCTACTTGTTTTTAATTATTGGTAATAGCTTATTCCTATTACATATCAGATATTATATGTGTATATTTGTATTATATATAGAGACATCTAGATATTATTACTAACTCTTTAAATTTTAAAAATATCATCTCATTTTATCCTCACAAAAATCCCAGGAGTCAGGTTCTATTAAAAAGTTAAGAAGCCAGAGAGGTTAAGTGAAATGCCCTAGTAAATCACAGAAGTCTAAGTATCTGAGGCTGGATTGGAACTCAGATGTTCTGAAGTCCAATTCAATATTTTTAACAAATTAATAGTTAAAAAAAATCAAATGTTTAATTAAACTTTTTGAAGTCATCTGGATTAATGAAGAGGTAGAAAGCCAAACTATATTGAATTACAGAGATAAAAGAAAGTAGAAGCATCAAACAAAGAAGTCCTTTTCCCTGGTCAGTTATTTCAAATTTATTCTCTATACAACTTGCCTGTATGTAGTTGGGTGGATGTTGTCTTCCCCATTAGAGTTCCTCGAGACCAGGTTGTCTCTGGTATTTCTTTGAATTCTCAGTGCCTACCATAATGCTTGGCATAGTAGGTGCTTAATATTGATTGACTGTTTTTACTTATTTGTGTCAGGGAGGATTGACAATATGGGAAAGAAAAATGACTAAGAATCAAATTCTAGAATCATAAATTTAGGTAATTTATTGATACATTGAACTTGACTGTAGGATAAGAGAAAATTGGACTAAAAAGTGGAAGATGTGAATTCAAGTCCTGCTTCTGCCACTGTTTGTGACCCAGGGCAGGTCAATTGTCTTTTTTTTTTTCATCTCAATTTATCCATCTCTGAAATTAGGGGTAACAATAGCACCAATTTCACCGAGATAACAAATGTAGAACTTTGCAAACCTTATAGTATTTGCATAAATGCAGTGAGGTGCACAATGGATAGAATACTAAACTAAAGTTGAGAAGATCTGAATTCAAATTAAGACTTCAGATAGCGACTAGAAACATGATCCTGAGCTACTCACTTAATCTTGATGTTCTAAATTCCTCATCTGTAAAATGTACTGGAGAAGGAAATGCCCAACCACTATCAGTATCTTTTTCAAGAAACCCTGAGATTTGGTCAAAGAGTCAGACGTGACTGAGAAAGCTAAACGACAAATAAATATTTGATTATAATTATTATCTATAGAACTATGATAAGTTCTATGATTACAAGATATGTTTATATATGGAGAGAGAGTGAGAGAGAGAGCGAGAGAGAGAGCGAGAGAGAGAGCACGTGAGAGCGAGCGCGAGAGCCAAAATCAAAACCGAAATAACTCTAGCAAAACTAAACACCCTATTTATATATGGCCATTGAAAAAGATTAGAATTTTATATCAATATCATCTAGAGAAAATTTGCAATAATTTTTCTATGGAAAAATTGAATTATCCTCTTGTTTTCAACAGCCTTGCTACATATTGCCAGAGTAAAAACATACTGCTGTGATAATAATTTAATAAGCCACTAGGTGTTGCTAAATCATTACTATGTCCTCTGCAAGGACTTTACTTTTCAGATGAAGAATTACTTTGTAAAATTGTTTCCCTACCACTCCCTCCAAACACATAGCAATCCAGTTCTTTCACAGCCTGGATTCAGGAAATATGTTTATAAAGGGTGGGCTATAAATTTGACCCAAGTACCAGCAGAACGATGCAATCCAGGAGGCCCAAATAAATGTAAACTATTCACTATAGTTTAGTATAAATTATTTTTTTTAGCCAGGCAACCTTCCATGTGCCCTGGTTGGTTTATAATTCAACTGTCCCAGCATACCTTGAGGGGCATTCTAGAAGCAGAAGTTTGAAGTTTCTATTTAAAGGCAAAGAATTCCATATTATTTTTATGTCTGGTTTGAAAAAATGACTTATTTTGTAAGGAAATTCTGTCCTGAAAACAACTTATTGTTTAACCACTGACTTCTACCTCCAAATAAAGTCTGATGAAGGAGAAAGGTAAGAACTGCAATAAAAATTTCTGAGGCTCTTTTTCTTTACAGTAGCTGTTTAAGTCAGAATTTGTTTTTTATTTTGCCAAAGTTTATGAACTTTATTTGAATTTCAAACTACAAATTTCATGATTTCTGAAGTGATCTATGAGGCTGCTAAAACATTTAGATTTTTATTCCAATTCAGGCTTGTGAATGACTTAATAGTTTTTATAGGGGGGTGTGAAAGGTGCAAAGATAGCATGTTTGAAATTTTTTTTCTCTTAGAGTAAGACCTGTAGCATTCAATGATATATGAAACTGCAAAGATGATACTCCAAAGACTAAACATATTTCAGTTCAAAAATAAAATGCTTGCCTTCCTCAATTCCCCTCAATCTCTCTCTCTCTCTCTCTCTCTCTCTCTCTCTCTCTCTCTCTCTCTCTCGCTTTTGTGATATATTTGCTTGCTTGTTAATTACGCAATAGACTGTATACTCTTTGTGAATCCTCAATGCATGTTGTATGTTTATTGACAGACTGAATGATTTTCCTTCTTCCTTTTTAAAAGAGGCCACATAGAGCTTAAAAAAGGAAGATAGTGAAACAGTTTCAAAGGTATAGCTTTGCCCTCACCTTCAGCTCTATATAGCATCCTCTAGGGATCATCTCACCTTCAGCTCTATTTAACATCCTCTAGGGATCATCTATTTTTTCTTTTATTCTACATAATGCCTGAAATAAAGCCCTTGATTCAAAAATACTACTCATATTTGCTGTTTTGGGTTTTGCCAATAATAGAGGGGTTCAGAAGAAATACCAAGTCAAAGGAGACAGAGAATGTCCTGTGCAAAATCCAACTCAATTGTTTAACCAATTAACAAGCATTTATGAAAAGTATGCTCTGGGTAAGTGTGATCTGCAATGGGGCAATAAACTAAAAACTCTATCCTCAAAGACTTTTAGTCACTCAAGGCAAATGACAGTGAATTCTATAGATGAGTTCTCCAAGTTTGTAGATGAAAGAAAATTTGATTAAATTATTTAACAGATACACAAACTTGGAAGTGGAAAAATTACATCTTAATTTGTGCTATTCTCTAATTGAAATGCAATGTTTCCTTCAAATTTAAATTTTACACAATTCTTTTAAAAAGGAATTCATAGTTTTCAACCAAATGCCAAAGAGATTTATGACCAACAAATGATGCCACTGAACTTTACTGAGGAGAGATCCATGTAAGATGGACTAGTTAATACAGACAGGAAAAATCTAGTGAATAAAGAAAATAGATTGATCAGATAATGGCATATATTTGAATACACAGCTTATGAAGTTATACTACAAAGTCTTAGAATGTCATTACACATGGACAATTAACCAGAAAAGGAGAACCAACCAGAAAAAAAGAGTGGGATGGACTGTATTCCAAAATAGAACTATATTCCGAGGAGAAAACGTCTATCCTGAAAATTCTGTAGGACTTTTGATAAAAGGTACATCTCCAGAGAAAAAATTGACAAGAGTCTGAATGTTAGAACAAAGATACTTTTTCTCTATTTTATTTTTCTTCAAGTTTTTCTGGTCTCTTTTCTTTCACAGAATAACTTACATGGAAATGTGTTTTGTAGAATATACATGTATTACCTAAATTAAACTGTTTCCCTTCTCAATGAAGTGAGTGGGGAAGAGGAGAAAGGAAGCAAATTTGGAATTCAAAATTTGAAAAAAAAGAAATGTTAAAATTAGTTTTACATATAATTGAGAAAATAAAATATTAAACAACATAAAAAATTTACAAATCGATCTTTTTCAACACTAATATTCTTCTGGTGGTGCTATACAGACATAAAACAAGAAACATCACCATTTCTGAAGTATCAAAAATCTAAGTGACTTGAAAAGGAGTAATAAGATGCATGGTAGTTCAATTAATCTAAAACACGTTGCCAATAATAACTTATATGGCACAAGACTCAAAAGGGTATTTAGGTCCTTATATAACAAGACTGAGGAAAAACAATTCGATAGCATTGGTGTCTACAGAATACAAAATATCCTAGTATCAAATTCAAATTGAAATAGGGTCCACTAAACCCTGCATAAGAATGTATGCAGCCAGACACTGATTTAGAACATCACATATTAATAGGCTACATTTTATTCTATTTTAATGCAACTAAATTTCAGTCTAATTTGGAGTGCATTTGGGAGAGTTGAGAGCCTCAATAGGTTAGGTGGCCATGTGTTTTACACCTCTAACCTAGATGAAAAAGCTTCTTGAAGGTTAGGAAGACCATCCCTGGAGAATTTATGGAAGCATATGGGCAAGAATGAACTAAAAGGAAAAGTGTGATTAAGTTGTGATCTGTACCAATGGAAGTATTTAGTAAATGAGAGTTTAAGATTAGCTTCTAACTCTATCTTTAGTAATGAAATGTTTACAGTCTTCATTTTCCACAGGAGTGGAAAAAATGGAAAAGATTGTTCAATGTTGTCTTTTGTTCTCTGGTCAAACAGGAAAGAGTTCAGAACCAGTCTTAAAATTATTAGTACCCTGGACAAAGTGAACATAAATATATACTTTAAAAAATATCACTTGAAAAGAGGGGGGAATGATGGTGCTCCTTACATTTTACTTAGAACTCAAGTCCAGTTTTCCTCAAAAAAAATCTTTTGATGTAAATTTAAGGAAACAAAAGAAAAATTTATTTAATTTACCTTATGGTGTCTCTTAAATGAATGGATGTGGCTCTTAAGTATTGCCTAGAATAGTTTGTTTTTTATACTTAGCAAAGGAAAATAAAGAGAAAAAGAAATCCCTCAATGAGATAGGTGGGAGAGAGGAATCTCTGAGGAATGATGAAATGTCTCATGTCTTTGAGCTGCTATCAAAAGATTAAGCATCTTTCTCGAAAAAACAATTAAAGTCACACTTTTACCAAGAACAACTGTTTAAAGGCATAACTGCCCATGGGTATTGTATTTATTAACACTGTGAACAAAATGGACAATTTATAAAACTAAATATACTTTAATATGTTTAACAATAAGACAAATGAGATGAAAGGGATGAGAATGAAAATGATAGCTAACACCTTTTATACAAATATTCCATCCAAACATAGTATTAAATGTCAGTTGTATAATCTGTACAAGACTATCACCAAAGTACAGTAGAAAATTTTAGTTTCATGCAAGACTAACATATTACCAATTCTTCACTGCCTTCAGGACCAAATGTAAACTCTAACTTTTAAAATCCTTTTCAATCTAAGGCAAATCTAGCTTCCCAGTTTGGATTCACACAGTGCTATCAACAATTCAGCTAAACTACTCTTGCTTTTCACAATATACAAGACATGACCCGTCATTTCCAATGGTTTTGAACTGCTAATTAGATTGTATTCAATTTTCCATACATTTGATTCTTTTTCAAGTTTCTAGAGCACAAGAACCAGGTCTTAGTATTTATTTGGGAGCTCACAGAAATTACACTATCATCTGCATAGAATGATATGGGCTTTGATAAAGAGAGAGCAAGAGTCAGAGATGGGGGTGGAGAAAGAAAGACAGAGGCAGAGGAAGAAGACACAAGGAGGAAGAGAAGAAGGAAAAGAGTAGCAAAAACAAAAATGAGAACAAGAAGGAGAGGGAGGAGAAGGGGAAGGGGAAAGGGAAGGGGGAGGGGAGGGGGAGATCTACAGAAGAAGATGACAGAAGATAGAAAAAAGGAGATAGAAAAGAAAGAAAAGAGAACAAGCATGGGCCAGAGCACCTTGAATACACATACACACATTCGAATTAAAAGAGCAAAAAACAAACAGAAATTGAGCTGATTTGTGAAGGAAGCTATGGATTCTCAGAGGCAAAGCAGAATAGGGAGCAAATTGCAGAGTTGGGGAAGGGGGACAGAAATTGAAAAGTCATAGAGACTCCAAGCATACGTGTGTATGTATATTTACTTTTCAGCCCCAAATATACCCCCCAATCATTTTGCCCAAAAAAATTTGATTCTATATTTTTGCGTATAACTTTTTGTATCTGGATAAGAACCAAAGTCCATGACCTCAAGAGGCTGACTGAAGGAATAAGGCAAGTTGTGTTAAGAGAAAAAAAAGGCTCAGGATTAACATAACGCTTTCCAAATATCTGAAGGGCTGTCATGTAGAAAAATGAAAAATTGATTTTGTTTAGTTCGAGTCCAGAAAGCAGAACATGTATTTTAGTACCAAAGAGGCAAATTTAGTCTCAATTTCAAGAAAATTTTCCTAACAATTTAGAGATCCTCAAGCAGAGTCTGACAGGTATAAAAGTAGAATTCATCTTGACCTATGCCTTCACACTAGTTTCCAAGGACTCTGGAGGGGGGTAGAGATAATTCTTCACAGCTCTGCCTCCCTTAAATCTAATTTACTTTCAAGTCAAGACATCACCTTTCTGAAGTCATAGTTCCTTATTGGGAATGAAGGACGAACAATAACTTGGCAGAATTAGGTGAGCACTGAGGTCCCTTATAAGTCTAAAATTCTTGGCTCTCACAATGCCTTTATTATGAGAACCAATGGTTTTTCATCTCTATTTCTAATTGTCTAGTTCCTCCAGAACCTTCTATTTTTGGAGAAGGCCAAGTTTATCTTTAGGCTGTTCTGTTGCCTCAAATTCACAGAACTTTCTCTACCATTTCCATGAAGATACCTTCTCTTGTCTTTGCCTTTCTCTCCTTTCTGTGTATTTTCTTTTAGGCATTGTCTTCTCCAACAAGAATGGAAGCTTCTTTTACAAAGGACTGTGTATCTTTGTACTTGTATCTAAATTCCCAGCACTTAGCAATACTTACATATAAGAAATGTTCCTTGCCTACTTAATTTAACAAACAGGATATGTACTTAATGTAATGTTTAGGAAGTGTTTCTATTTGTATTGTTATATACAGTGATAAAACAATACTTCGTAAATTAATCAATTCCCCCATGAGAATCTTATAGGAGAAAATATCACCTACAATAAAAATCTCAACTATTTTTATTGAGCATTGTAAATTCTAGAAATTTGTCTAATCACATTTATTGTAAGTTATTTCCTTAGGCCTATAATCTTGTTTTATTTTCCCTCTTAAGGTAAAGGAAAGGAAGGGATGATTCAAAGGGATTAAGCTTTATTTAGCTATTTAAAGTACATTGGATTATAAAAATAACCCAAACTTCATCATGCCTAAAATTTCTTGAAAGGAATTATCAACACAGGTACAAAAACATAATGATGAGGGCTGACTTTTGTATAATTCTTTAAGGTTTCCAAAATGAAAATAGTCACAAAGTGAAAATAGTCGCAATACCTATAAATGCTAAAGAACATTTAATCGTCATGGAAAATGTCAAGACATACACTCCTGGGAAGACAAGGGCATGTAAATTATCCAGAAAAACAATTCTTTGAATTACAGATGTAAATATAATGTTTGTCATAGGATCACAAATTGATATCTGGAGGGAAACTGCTCAATTTCCTTCCACAAACTAAGGGGCAGAAAAATCAAGTGCTCAAAGTCACAGTAGTAATGAAGAAGAGGCAGAATTTAACATTGAATCCTCTCTGAAGGTGAGTATCACTCTAGTATCAAGGAAACACTGGTGAAAAAAAGGCAAAGAGAGAATGAGGCATCAGGTGCAATGGAGATAATCTTGTCTTTAGAGGGAGAAGAATTAGGTTTATTTATCAATACTGTTCTTCCTATATGACCTAAGAAAAGTTAACTTCATCCCTATGACCTTCATGGTTTCCTCATCTATAAAATGAAGGAGCTACATTATATGATATTGCAATGTCACTTCTATATCTAAACAAGATAAACAAAATTCTATGTAAACCTTAAAACTTGACAATATCATCACTACTGTTATTTATCTTTGATTCTATTTTGAAGCAAGACTGAAACAGGTCAGTTTAATGATTCTAGTTGGAGGATCAATTTGCAAAATGATATACTCACAGAGTAAAAAAAAGCAATAAAATGCTTTAAAAAGGGGTGGGACACAATTCCTAAGATTAAAAAGATAATAAAGGAAAAATGGGGACTCTTTAATCTCCTTTATAACCAGTCATGCAAAGTTAAAAAGGAATTCTGGCAAGCCAGTGGGAATTGTTAATTTTTTTTTTCATCTTAACATTTTTTTTAACATTTTATTTTTTTTCCGATTATAGTAATATGTACCCAACATTTTTTGCAAGGCTCTGAAATTCTACAATTCCCCCCCCTCTCTTCCCTCCACCCCAGAGAAGGCTGTCTGACATTCTCTACATTGTTTCTGTGCCATACACTGATGTAAATCGAATGTGTTACACAAGTAAACGTAAGAGAAACATAAATCCCCTCCCCCCAAGAATATGAGAAACCTCAAGAAAAGAGAGAGAGACAAAAATTGTCCTTTAGTCTGTGTTCACATTTCAATGGCTCTGTCTCTGTGGTGAGTTGCTTTATCATAAGTCCATCAGAGAAGTTGCTTCAATATTTTTCCCACAGTTTCTATTAGTAGCTTTACCTCCACTCTATTCCTCCCCACTCCCATTTATTCCGTTTTCTCTCTCTTTTCATCCTGGCCCTGTCCAAAAAGTGTGTTGTATCTGAGTACCCTTCTCCCAGGATCTTGCCTCTCTCCTATCACCTATTCCCCCCCATCCTCCAATCCTCCAGGGCAAGGCTGATTTCCTCACCCTATTAAGTGTGTATGTCATTTCCTCCCTGAGCCATTTCCAATGAGAATGAAGGCTCACTCATTCTCCCTTGCCTTCCCCACCTCCACTCCATTGTAAAAGCTTTTTCTTGACTCTTATGTAAAAGTCTCTCAGCTTCATCTCCTTTCCCTTCCTCCCAGTACTTCCTCCATTACCCATTGACTCCATCCCTTTACCCCATCATACCATTATATTCCACTTCTTCCTATGTCCTATCTCCATATGCTCCTTCTAACAGCTCTCATAAATGAGAAAGTTCATATGAGTTATCAGTATCTTCTTCCCATGCAGGAATACAGACAGTTCAATATCATTATGTTCCTCATAGTTATTCCTTCTCTTCCACTCCCTTTATGGTTCACCAGAATCTTACACTTGGAGGTCAAACTTTTTGTTCAGTTCTGGTTGTTTCAATAAGAAAGTCTGAAAGTCCCCTTTTCATTGAAAGTCCATCTTTTCTCCTGAAAAAGAATGTTCAGTTTTGCTGAGTATTTTATTCTCAGTTGTAAACCAAGATCTTCTGCCTTCCTGAATATCATATTCCAATTCGTACAAGGCCTTAATGTAGATGCTGCCAGATGCTGTGTAATCCTGACCGTGGAGCCATGGTAGTTGAATTGTCTCTTTCTGGCAGGTTTTAGAATTTTCTCTTATATTTGGAAGTTTCCTATAATATTCCTGGAAGGTTATCTTTTAGGATCTCTTTCAGGGGGGGTGACAAGTGAATTCTCTCAATTTCTATTTTACCCTCAGCTTTTAGGATCTCAGAGTAATTTTGTTATATTATCTCTTGAAAAATGAAGTCTAGGCTCTTCTCCTGGTTGTGGTTTTCAGGAAGCCCAATAATTTTTGAATTATTTCTTCTGGATCTGTTTCTAAAGTCGGTTGTTTTTCCAATGAGATATTTCACATTTTCTTCTAATTTTTGGCTTTTTTTCCCAGTTTTATTTCTTCCTGCTTTCTTGCATAGTCATCGGCTTCCTTTAGTTCCATTTTGCATTTGAAGGAGTTATTTTCTTCAGAGCTTTTTTTATCTCTTTTTCCAGCAGGCCAATTCTGCTTTTTAAGGCATTCTTCTCCTCATTTGCCTTTTGTTTTGCTTTTATCCATTAGGTGTAAACTGGTTTTTAACATTATTTTCCTCATTATTTTTTGTATATCTTTCACCATGCTTTTCTTTTGGTTTTCAGGATTTTTCTGCATCTCTCTCATTTCTCCTCCCAATTTTTCCTCCACCTCCCTTAATTGATTTTCAAAGTCTTTTTTGAGCACATCCATAGTATGAGCCCATTTTCTATTTCTCTTGGAGGTTTCAGATACAGAAGCTTCGATTTTGTCATCATCTGAGTATATGTTTTGATCTTTCATGAGAATGAAGTAATTCTCTATGGTCAGAATCTTCTTTTTCTGTTGTTTACTCATTTTCTCAGCCCAAGAGTAATTTACAGCACTTCCAAGGCTTTGGGGTTTTTTTTTGGTGGGAGACACCCCACTGGGACCTTTTTTCCTCCAAGGTCCTAAGCTGTCTAGCCTGTGCTTTCATATGTAGATGACCACAGCCCTACCAGCTGTCCTGGGGCTACAAGTAGAGATCCAGCTTGGTTATTTAGT
This sequence comes from Macrotis lagotis, assembly GCF_037893015.1. Taxonomy (NCBI): domain Eukaryota; kingdom Metazoa; phylum Chordata; class Mammalia; order Peramelemorphia; family Peramelidae; genus Macrotis; species Macrotis lagotis. Next base: position 4,263,805 of record NC_133660.1, on the reverse strand, counting down.
ATGGAAACCCAAATGGCAATATCTGAGTGTAGGCAAACAGCAGGGTTCTACCTCATGGAGAGCAGACTACCCTTACCAACTCTGGGGGTGCAGGCTGTTTTCTTCTCATTCTTGCTGCAGATTCTGAGGCAGTACTCCTCATGCCAACACTCACCCAGGTGCAGCAGAGTTCGCTACCCACCCCTTCAAGCTGTTGTCAGTGATCTCTGCACTGCACTGCGCTGGACTGGGCTTGGCCAGAGTGTTTTTTCCCAACCCCAGGTCATGGTGAAACACACCTTTCCTGCAGCACTTCTAAGTTATATTGGACTGGGAAAATGTATCACTCAGTCTTTCTGTGGGTTCTACTCTTTTGAATTTTGGCTAGAGCCATCCTTTGTTTTTTGGGGGTTTGGGAGATCACAGTGCCCAGGAAATGCTGCCTTCATGCCACCATCTTGGCTCCAGCCTGCTAAAATTTTTGATACCATTTCCTAGGCAGCCAGGAATCACATGAGTTACCTTCCTTCTTCAAGCACCATCCCAGTCTGCACAAATCGGGTGCCACAAGCATCACATAGAATCCTTTACTAATTAAGATTTTACAAATTTTCTAGAATATAGGCCACTTAAAATAATCTTAAAGCAACACCAGAAGAGGAGCTAATTGAAAAGAAAATGACAAAATGCAAAAACATCCTTTTAAAATATTTGAGACTTAAAATTTTTAAATATTTATAAGTAAATAATTTGAATTTAATATAATTTTTTTAGGTTTTTGCAAGAAAAATGGGGTTAAGTAGCTTGCCCAAGGTCACACAGATAGGTAATGATTAAGTGTCTGAGGCCGGATTTGAACTCAGGCACTCCTGACTCCAGGGCAGGTGCTCTATAAACTGTGCCACCTAGCCGCTCCTAAATTTAATATATTTTTTAAAATCTGCTCAGTATGATTTACAAATAGTGTAATAATGAATGGGAAGCTTAAATGTTATATTATATTATATTATATTATATTATATTATATTATATTATATTATATTATATTATTATATTATTATATTAAATGTTATATATTATATTAAATGTTATATTAGAATCCAAAAAATATTAAAGGATTTACTAAAAGTTAACTCACAGGTTAAATTGACCCTAGATAAAAGTTTCAAAAAATAATATAAAAAAGAATTATCCAGGATTATAAAACTTGAATACATGGTGATTTGCGTTTCAGAAAGAGTTCAACTCATTGAGCACCATTGAAGGAGTTTAGAAATAAAGAAAGTTGATCCCAGCCAAGATGGCGGAGAGAAGACAGGCACAGTTCTAAAGTCTCCTGATCTTTCACCATCTATCACATGAAACAAACCTCTTAAAAGATATCCGACCCACAAAACCCAGAAAGTAAAGCCAGGAGAAAGAACATCTACCTCAGGATTTGTCTCCGGCAGCAGCTTTGGCCAAATTCGGGCAGGTGAGTCTGGGCTCAGAGGGAGGATCAGCCCCAGATCAGCCAGATTAACAGCTGAATTGGAGTTGGAAGTCTGAGGGCTCGAGAGCCGGACCTGCTGGATCAGCGGTGGGGCTGGATGAAAGGGGCTTGGGTCCGCAGGGAAGCAGAGGCGCTGGTGTTGGTGCTGTCCCCCTGGAGCATGCAGTCAGGGCTCGGGAGAGAGTCTCAGTGCAGGAGAGCTGTGGACACCATCCCTGGGCTCCTCTGGTCTGAGAAACTTCCATGCCTCCACTGCAGCTCATATTTCTTCCCAGAACAAACAATTGCAAACTCCTTCTACCTCAGGCCCAGGTGTGTGAGCAGAAGAACCAGCCCAGCTGAGGAATGACCTCAGGCCAGGGTAAAGCCCACCATTGATTGAAGGCAAAAGAATTCAATAGTTCCAACTCCTCCCTTCAAGCAAAGGGAGAAGGCCTCAGCCAAGGTCACAGACACTCCAGAGAAAGCAACCAACACAGCCTACTGGCCAGCCAGAGAAACTGCACTCAGTGAGTAAAGCCTTTAGCTATCCCAAGCCTAGGTGAACCAGCCCCCCCCCCAACCTCAAGGTCTTAGAAAAATGAAGAAGGGTCAGCAGAAAGGTGGATCCATAGAAAAATTCCTGGAAGGGAAAGACCCTAAATCAGAAAGACCTGGAACCTCTGAGGAGAATGCAATCTGGTCTTCAGCACAGTAAGACTTCCTTGAAGAAATAAGGAAGTAGCTTAATAATTTGGGATAGACAATACCTTGCAACAAGAAAACAAAACCTTACAAAGTACAATTGGACAAATACAAAAGGAGAATAAATCTCTCAGATACTCAACTGGACAATTACAAAATGAGAAAAATCTCTCACATCATCAATTGGACAAATACAAAATGATAATAATTCTCAGATCCTCAATTGGGCAAATGCGAAAAGAAAATAATTGTCTCAAAATCTTAATTGGTCAAATGGAAAGCTCTTTCAAAAGTAGAATGGACCAATTGGAAAAGGAGTTGCCAAAGGTTAATGAAGAAAACTCCTCCCCCCGCAAAAAAGAATGGAGTCTACAGAAACTAATGACTCCATGAGACAGCAAGAGTCAGTTAAACAAAATCAAAAAATAGAAAAAAATAGAAGCAAATGTAAAATACCTCATCAACAAAACCACTGACCTCAAGAATAGATTGAGGAGGGGCAACCTGAAAATTACAGGACTTCCTGAAAACATTGAAGAGAAAAAAAGCCTGGACTTAATACTACAGGATCTAGTGATAGAAAACTGCCTGATATCATGAAATCTGAGGGCAAAGTAGTTATTGGAAGAGTACATCGATCCCCACCAGAAAGATCCTAAAATGAAAACACCAAGGAATATTGTTGCCAAATTCCAGAACTATCAGAAAAAAGAGAAAATCCTGCAAGCAGCCAGAAAGTAACAATTTAAATATCAAAGAGCTACAGTAAGGATCTTGCAAGACCTGGCTGCATCAACATTAAGGGATTGAAGGGCCTGGAACGAGATATTTCAAAGAGCAAGGGAGCTTGGAATGCAGCCAAGAATCCACTATCCCACAAAGCTGAGCCTTCTCTTCCAGGGAAAAAGATAGACATTTAACGAAATGGAAGAATTCCAAAAATTCCTGATGAAAAGACCAGAGCTAAACAGAAAATTTGGACAACAAACAGGAGGTTCAAGAGACACATGAAAAGGTAAAAAAAAAGAAAAGGGGGTAGTAAAAGGGAAAAAATGCCATCCAGTAAGTTGAAACTGGCTATATCCAAGCATGGGGAAAAAAATTCTCATAAATCTTGAGAATTGTAACTCTAACAAAGAGCAAATACCTAGCCAGAAATGATGGACCTGTCATGAACTATCCATGAGACTGCTATGTAAAGAGATGTAAATGGCTTTAACCCCACTTGGGAGAAAGACTCTAATAACTCTCAGGAATTTTGACTCTATTAGACAGAATATACTGAACTAGGAGGGACAGACACTCAAAATTTTCTATGACTTAGATAGAATGATCTAAAAACACTACCTCCTTAAAAAGGAGGACAGGAAAGAGACGGGAGGAGGGAGGGGATTGAATGGGGCAAATCTCATTACACCAAGAGGTACCGAAAACCTATGGTAATAGAGGGGAAGAAGGGAACAGAGGAGAAACACTTAAAACTTCTTCTCATCAGACTTGGCTTCAAGTCAACCTATACATACTCAGTTAACTTATAAATCATCTAACCTTTCAAGTATTAAAAGGGGAAAAGGTGAGGGGGGAATGGAGAAAGGGAAGGGGAGTAGGAGGAAAGGGGAAATAACAAAAGGAAGGGAAGGGAAAAGGGAAAAAGGGAAAGGGGAAAGAAAGGGGAGGGTGTGATATAGGAGGGTAAACACAATGAAGGGGGTGGTATTCAGAAACAAAATACTGGGGAATATGGATAAGCAGGGAAGGGGGAAAATACAAACAGAGGGAAGATAACATGGAGGGCAATAAAGAATGAGTAATCATAACCTTGAATGTGAATGAGATGAACTCTCTCTTAAAATGTAAGCACATTGCCGAGTGGATTAAAAACCAGAATCCTACAATATGTTGCTTACAAGAAACTCATTTGAAGCACAGAGATACATATAAAGGTAAAAGGTTGGAGCAAAATATATTTTGCTTCAGCTGAAGTAAAAAAAAAAGCAGGGGTAGCAATCCTTATCTCAGACAAAGCAGCAGCAAAAATAGATAGCTTTAAAAGAGATAAGGAAGGAAACTTTATCTTCCTTAAAGGAACCATAGACAATAAAGTCCTTTCAATATTGAATATATATGTGTATATATATATATATATATATATATATATATATATATATATATATGCACCCAGTGGGACAGTACCCAAATTATTAGAGGAGAAGCTAAAAGAACCACAGGAAGACAGAGACAGCAAAACTTTACTAGTGGGAGATCTCAACCTCCCACTCTCAGATCTAGATAAATTGAATCATAAAATAAACAAGAAAGAAGTTAAGGAGGTAAATAGATTGTTAGAAAAAATTGTATATGGTAGACTTATGGAGGAAACTGAATGGGGATAAAAAAGGAATATACCATTTCCACTGCAGTACATGGAACTTATACAAAAATTGACCATCTACCAGGACATAAAACCTAATGATCAACTGCAGAAAGGCAGAAAGTGAATACATCTTTATCTGATCCCAATGCAATAAAAATCAAATGCAATCTTGGGCAAGGAGAAATAGACCCAGAACAAATTGGAAACTGAATAACCTCACTTTTAAAAATGAGTGAACCAAAAAAACAAATTATAGAAAGAATTAACCATTTTATCCTAGATAATGATAATTATGAAACATACCAAAACCTATGGGATTCATTCTAAGCAACTCTCAGGGGATATATTAGAGCTCTAAATGCTTACATGAATAAATTGGAGAAAGAAGAAATCAATGAACTAAACATGCAGCTAAAAAACATTAGAGAAAGTACAAATCAAAAATCCCCAATTAAATAAATACCAAATTAGAAATTCTAAAAATTAAAGGAGAAATTAATAATATCAAAAGCAAAAAAAAAACTATTGAATTAAAAAATAAAACCAAAAGTTGATATTATGAAAAAAACAATAAAATTGATAAACCTCTGGTCAATTTGATTAAAAAAAAAGAAGAAAATCAAATTGCTAGTATCATAAATGAAAAAGGTGAACTCCCTACCAATGAGGAGGAAATTAAAGTAATAATTCGAAATTATTTTGCCCAACTCTATGCCAATAAATTTGATAATCTAAGTGAAATGGATGAATATTTACAAAAATATAAGTTGCCCAGGTTACATGAAGAGATTAAATACCTAAATAACCCTAACTCAGAGAAAGAAATTCAACAAGCCATTATTGAACTCCCTAAAAAAAATATCTCCAGGGCCTGATGAATTCACAAGTGAATTCTACCAAACATTTAAGGAACAATTGGTTCCAATGGTATATAAACTCTTTGGAAAAATAGGGAAAGCTGCAACTCTGCCTAACTCTTTCTATGAAAACAATATAGTACTGTTACCTAAACCAGGAAGAGTTAAAATAGAGAAAGAAAATTATAGACCCATCTCCCTGATGAATATAGATGCAAAAATCTTAAATAAAATTTTAGCCAATGATTACATCAAGTTATCACCAGGATAATACATTATGATCAAGTAGTATTTATTCCAGGAATGCAGGGTTGGTTCAATATTAGGAAAACTGTTAGTATACTCAATTATATCAACAACAAACCTATCAGAAATCATATGGCCATATCAATAGATGCTGAAAAAGCTTCTGACAAAAAATGCTACATTTGTGGTATTACAGACTATTAATATAGGAAAGAGATGAGTAGCTTCTTTACATGACCATTTTTATTGTTACAAATGCTATTGTAGAATAATTTCATTCTAGAATTCACCCCTGATGAAATTTAAAAGAAAGAAAATGCTTTCAAAAATCTAACTAATATTTCTCAACACAACTCCTTTTATCTGGAACATAATATCCCCCCCACTCTCTCTTTCTCTGAAACACTTAAACTTTTTACAATGTTGAATTTTCAAATTAAAAAAATGCAAGATTTTTCCAAGTTATAGGCCATACTTCCTTGAAAAGAATGTATCATTTTGGAGAATTGGGAAAGTGACTGAAGCAATGAAAAAATTACATCAACAAGAACCAAAAGATATGTCTGATTATAAAGGCTACAGAGCAATTTGATGGTACAGTGGGTATAACATTTGTCTCTTTGAATTCAAATCTAATCCCCAATAATTGCTAACTCTTTATTTAACTTTGGGTAAGTCAATTAAACTGAGAAGAAAATGCCAAACTATTTTAGTAATTTGTCATAAAAAAATTGAAAAAGCAAAAAACAAATGGAGTAACGAACAGTTCAACAACAATATACAAATGAGGTCAAATTTGAATCAGAATATGCTGCATCTCAATGAGAAAATAATCTGCTGTCTTTGTCAAAAGCATAGGCTCAAGATAGAGGATTTGTGTGGTCCTGCTATTTGTAGCATTTGAATATTTAGTATACAACAAGTAGTTTAAAAATCTATGTAAAATTGCAAATTATGTAAAAGTGGAAATCACATCATCTTTCTAAACATGTTGTTAGTAAGTACAATAGATTAAGGGGTTTTTTTAGTTTTTGGTTTTTTTTTGCAAGGCCCAAGGCCACACAGCTAGGTAATTATTAAGTGTCTGAGGCCACATTTGAACTTAGGTACTCCTGACTCCAAGGCCGGTGCTCTATCTACTTCGCCACCTAGCCACCCAAAATAAGATTTTTTAAACTGATTTTTTTTAAAAAGGAATTAAGTTGAAAACATATGGATTTTGACTTTGAAAATTTAAAGAATCTTAAATGTTAAATTAACTTTTAATGTAACTGTCAAATTTTATGTTCTCTTTCATTTAAATGAAATTTTATCATTGAGAGGAATACATGCACAAATTATTTAATGGAATGTGTGAGGTAAACAAAATAATAGGTTTTTTAAAATGGGGTAAAGTCATAAAACTGAACAAGTGAGTATAAAACTACCTGATTACTTAAATTTGGCATAAATAGAGCTGACCAAAGGAGAATTATTGCTTTCTTGCTGCCATGGATTGAACAAAGATGGAGGTGGTAGTAACATTTAGCTCCAGAAGTTCTTTGTATAGATTTTGCTGGTCTAATTACTCTGGAAGGAACCCTTTTAAACTTATTAGTGATGTCAAACAGACCAGATCTTGATTTGGTGGATTCTTTTTGGAGCCTTAGTGATGGGCTTTTTTTTCCTTGTGCAGGTTGTATCATTCCACTTGAGGCTTTCATCTCATGGCTCAGGTCTCCTCTGATAACTTCTCCTTTTCAAAAATCACTCTATTAGCTCTTTCTTTTTTCCCCATACTACAAAGATATCATTTATGTCTCCTCTATCCTAAAGACCAAAAAAAAAAAAAAAATCGAACATATAAAGAAAATCTCCCTTCCATTTACCTTGTTACTGCTTCCTCTATCTAGCATTATCTTAGTCCCTGCCCTTACCATGAAAAGTTTAGAAAGAAGTCATTGTTTTGTCTTCCACAGTGCCGCACCATCACTACTTCTTTACCACTTTACCAAATAATTATCCTGAAGGTCTTTGAGGACAAGGGTCCCAATTGCCAGAAACATCAGATTTTCCTTATAGTTCAACCTCCTTGACCTCAATAAAGCATTTGACATTTCTATTGAATATTATTATTTTATAATTCCTCATATTATATTTATATCACTTATGTAGTGTCCATTCCTTTTGCTTGACTCTGACTCATTGTTAAGAAGATGCAAGACATAGGGAAGTGAGTAGAATCAAAAACACTTAAACAATAGGAGCAATTCCAAAGGATTCATGATGTAACATGGAATTGAATGCAGATTGAAGAATACTATTTTTTATTTTATTTTTTCATATTCCCTTCCCCATTTCAGATTTGTTGTCCTCTTTCATAATATGACATAGAAATGTTTTTGCATGATTGTACATTCATAACCTATATGGAATTGCTCCCATCTAGGGGAGGGGGGGAGGAAGAGAGGGAGAAAATTTGTAACTCAGAAGTTTTTTCAATGAATGTTAAAATTTCCTTTAGATCTAATTGGGAAAACAAAATTACTTTTACATAAGATCTAAAAGTCATCATAATGTCACATTTTCACCGATAACAACTCCCAATGGTACTTGTTAAATATCTCAATAAAAATATTAAATAAATTTCTTTTTAACAGGAATAAGCCATAAAGAAACATTTTCTAACTAGAGTCTTCAATTTCTCCCACTCAAGACTTTGGTCATTTTGGTTCTGTGTGTTTGCTTGTGTGTGTGTGTGTGTGTGTTGTATGTTTCTAAGGATTATAAATCTGTTCAGATTAAGTACAGTAACTGACTTTTAATCTTACAAAACACATAAGCTTTGGTGATCCCCACAACAACACTGAGGTACATAATACAGTTATTGTTGTTTCTATTTTTATGGATGGCAAAACAGGTTCTGTGAAATAACAAAGTGGTCCATGCTCATATTAGCCAGGATTCAAGTTCAAACTCCCCTGACTCATAGTACAATGCCCTTTCCTCTAAACTCTACTGCCTTTGAGGTCTCTTATGTTACAGTCCAAAGCTGTAAAGCTGGAGAAAGGCTGAAGTTTTCCATAGTCTATCACAATCTGTCCTTTGCCGTACCTAAAATGATCACCTGGCGTATCTCCCTTATTAGATTTTATGTGTGTTAAAGGTAGGAGCTGAAATTTTTTCCTTATCCCAGTATACTGCACAGTTCTCAAGTACAAATGTATTATGTGTGTATAAATGCTTACGCATGTGTAAATCAGGAAGAAATTACATATTCATAGTCTACACTGTGCACAAGACTTGCAGATTTCCAAAATAACATAGGAATACTTCAAGGTAACCCGGCAGCCTTTCATCACCTTTACAAACTTTGGGTTGTAAGGAGGAAGCCTGGAAGATCTCTTCAGCATTAAAACAAAAAGCAAACAAACTAGCAAACAAAACCAAGATCTTGAGTAGGAGAAACTTTAAGGCTGTAATCAGAAAATAGTTTTTTTATGGATGATTCCTATTTAAAAATGGGATTTTCAGTGGAGTTTCCTTCCCTTTCTAAATACTGCCCTGAACTGAAATATCAAATTTTATAATATCATTGGGTGGAAGATTGGTGAGAAATCTCTCTTTCAGGTATTAATATTCTTGAACTCCATTAAAGTGAACTCATTCAAGGCAGATTCATTTGCCCTGTGTAGCAGAAGTCAAAGATACGGATTTAGAGACAAATTTAAAAATTCCCACAAGCCCCAGACCCTCAAAGAGAAGCTGCAGTTAGATTAGGGAGGGATTGGCGTTCCCCTGACTTGGACTGCTGCTTTTGCAGGTGGGCTTCTTAGCTAAGTCTTCAATAAGGGAAACAATGTGACTGAGCCTAGAAATAGGAAATCAAAGGTTTTTATCATGCAGGAACAGTTAGTAAAAAATGAGAAATGGGTCCAAAAGAGAAAAGATAAGGAAGTTGATCTTAAAATGTAATCACTTTTTAAAAATAAAGTCTGTCATAATTTCTTTAATTTTTAAATGCAATTTTAAGGATTCTTAAGTCTAGAAAATATTTTAAAGTAAATTACAGGGGCAGCTAGGTGACAGTGTGGATAAAGCACCAGCCCTGGAGTCAGGAGTTCAAATCCGGTCTCAGACACTTATTACCTAGCTGTGTGGCCTTGGGCAAGCCACTTAACCCCATTTGCCTTGCAAAAAAAAAAAAAAAACCTAAAAAAATAAAGTAAATTACAGTAACTTTTAGGATCTACCATTTTGGCCTTCCATGAGAAGAAAATAAACATCATATGTTATAATGAGCTTGTCTACCTAAACAGAGGAGATTAGTGATCCCATATTGGAAAAAATATTAAAAACCTTGCATTCAAAAAAAAGTTCTAAATAGAAAATCTTGTATTCAAAATGAAAAAATGAAAATATCTGGAGTTTGAGCTAGCTAATGAGCATATACTGAGAATTTAATATTGCCAAGCACTAAAAGTTAAAGAAACTATTCAAATTCTGCCTTCACCACTTAATACTTGTATGATTTCAGGCATGTTGTTTAATTTGTCTGAAATGAAAGCATCTAACATCTCTTCTTCCATATGATTCATTGCAACAGGACAGTAATTAATTAAAAAGGGCTTTTAAAAACCTCTCCATTGGGTTCTAAATGTATGCAAATTCACATTCATCAACAATTTCTGATTCTATCAGCAGGGAATCTTGTCGACCAATTTACATATAACTTAGAAGATAGTCCCAGAATTTGCCTATCTTCACATAATCTATGAAGCTGTCACCAAAAATTTATTACTCGGCCACTTTGTAATTAAGGGTACTTGGGTAACAAAAAGAAAAGATGCTCACATTATATGTGGGCAGGTAATATATGTGTATCGTATACACATACATGTACATATAATATACACACGTAGTTAAATAGTTAAGTATATATGTATATCTTAATAAATATATATGTATATATGTATATCTTAATAAATAAAGGTTAATTTCAAGAAGAGAGGAATAGTATCTGGTGGGATGAGGTCATGTAGATGGCATTCTTTGAACTTTAGGAGAAAAGGAGGGATTTAAAGAGACAGAGGTGAAAATGGGGTATATTTCAGGGACAGGGAACATCCAGTACAAAGGCAGAGAGTAAGAATATGGAATTTCACACGAGTGAAGACGTCAGACTGTGAAAGGCATTATATTCCAAGTTTATATTCATTCCTTCAGGAATTGGAACCCATTGGAGTTTAAACAGAGGAATGCCATGGTCAAAATTGCATTTTAGGACTACTAATTTGACAAAAGTTTTTAAGGGAGATTAGAGAGTGGAGATACTTGAGAGCGAGAGCCCACATAGGAGGTTACAGAAATAGATCCAGTGATAGCAAACGAGAACCTGATCTAAGGCGACTGCTGAGTTAGTTGAAAGAAGGGGAGAGGAAGGATTTATAGTGCCTACTATGTGGGAGACACCACACTAAAAAGGAGATAGATGTAAGTGTCAAAGTAAAAGCAATAAGATTTGGCAACTGATTAGCTATGTAAGATGAAAAACATGAGCAGTTGATAAGAGAGTCTGCAAATCAGGGAATTTGGAAGAAAGGCAATAAACTCAACAAAAACATGGATGAGTTTGACTAAAATATAATGGGCTCTGTTTGAAGAAAGTATTGTTTAATATGCCTATAGGATATAAACTTTGAAGTGTATTTTCCACTAAAATCCACTAGAAAGTTGGATATATTAGACTGGACCTCAAAAGCATCACTAGGGTTTAATTTATAGATTTCAAAGTCATCTTTCTAGAAATGATAATAAAATCCGTGGGAGTTGAGAAGTCATCATGATGAATTAGTCTAGATAGATAAAAGAAGCATAATTGTCTTGAATTGAACATACAGTGAAAGAGCATGATATAAATGATGAAAAGGAGACCAAGAGGTAATGGCTAGGGATGGAGAAGAATCAAGAGAACTGTAGGGGTAAGACAGAGAAAGGAGAGTACTCAAGAGAAGACTATCCATAATGCCAAATGCTACATCAAGATTAAGTGGAAGAGGAAGGAGAAAAAGTCATTAGATTTGGCAACTAAGAAATAATGGGTACCTTTGGAGGAAGGAGCTCCAATTATCTAATAAGATCTGAAGTCACATTGCAAAGAGTTGAGCAGTCTTCACTAAGAGTCTTATTGTGAAAGTCTTAGGGTAAATAACTTGAAGCAATAGTCCTGTCGGTCAGTATTTTAAGGATGGAGAACACTTGAATTCATTTTTAGGCAGAAGGAAGTAATCAGTTAAAGGCTATGATGGAGAGAAAGTGGAAGACTATTGGGGCAATCTAGAAAAGGAAGAGGGAATGGAGGGATGACTTCAGAGAAGTCAGAGATTTCTGAATAGAGGAGCAGAGGGAGATGATAGTGCATAGCCTATATCATCTGTGTACAGAATGAGGGGAGGTCCTCAGCCAAAATAGAAAAGGGGAAGGAATGGTGAATGTAACATAAGAAAAGGTATTTTTTTGTCTAGGTTTATTTTTCAGCATAGCTAATTAAGCATCAGAAGTAAGATTTAAAGTTAACTAGGTCATTTATGGACTTTGGGGGGTGGCAAAGGAAGTGACCAAACCTGTGATTATATTGATGTAGGTAACTCTAAGGGAAGAAATGCCCTCCTACCAATGCAAATTGATACCTGTTTTCCATTTTATGCTTTCAAAGGTCCATAAAACCCTGGTAAGTTAAGTGACTTGCCCAGGGTCACAAAGAAAGTATGTTCTCACACATGATTCTGAGAGCTGTTTTCTATCACATATTCCAGGTTACCTCTCTCTCTGGGATCTCATTATTTTGCAGCAACACATGACTTTTTCTTTGATTTTTTTTAGTATTCCTCACAGACTTGAAACAATAACTCATTTAAAATCAAGGATCACTGCCTCTCTCCCTATTTATTCATAAACAAAGAACACACGGGAAATGGAGGGGGATTAAGGCTAACAAATTTTAAATATCTTAAAAAACTTGTCCTTTTACCTAGATAGGTACAAACAGCTGTTACTTAATTCTTAATTATCTTTCCAAAGCCCTTAAGGATAAATTAAAGAGTCAATGTTGAAACTACAGGAAAAAAAAACACACACTCTCATCTAGCTTTTCAAATTCCAAGCTTGACTCAAAACTCCAAAACAACTGGAGTAAAACATGGATAAATAAGCATAGCAAAGATGGCCATTTATTCTCTAACACTACCTTATTCATTTTGTTGTGTCACCTCGTGAAGTATCCTGAATCAAATATTCAAAAGTCAACGGTGCATAATAGAACGGTACAACATTTAATTTTAGCAATAAGAAACTCAGAAGTAGAGGGGTTAGTGGACTCTACAGTGTCATGGTCAAGAAGCAGATCACATTTCTTGCTTAAATTTCACAGAGTTGTTTAAAGCATTAACTTGAGTTAATCTCTTTACATTATTTTAGGGAAATATTGAAGGAAGGAAAAGTTCAAGAGGGCACCACCTTCTTTTTATGTTGGTTTCGGAGATTTTACTAGAAGTAAATCTTATATGGTTGTACCATTTCCTGCCTCAAATGTTTCCCATTTTACCTAAAGTCAAATACTGAACTTATTTTTGGCACATAACATCTATGCTTTAGCTGCATTCCCATGTGCACCGAATTACTAAGTCAGTGTCCATATGACATTGAAAATACTCTGCAGCTTTCTGTGGTTAGAATAGACAAGTGTATGTATGCATGCATGCATGTATACACATATATATGAAAACCAAGGTTACACGCTGACTTCGGATTGTTTCTTTTAAATGTTTTTAGTTATCTGTCTTGCATAAAGTCTATTCATTTATAAGCAAAATGCCTTATTTTTGCTATTAAAAATCAGTCTAATGTAGTATAATATTTAAATCAAGCTTTTAAAACTATTTTTGGAAGAATTCAAGATACAGGATTTGTCATGATATAGCGAGAGAGAGAGAGAGCAAATCAAGAGTCAATTTCTTAGTCTTAATTATTTTTCGCTGAGTTTGAAATTTGAATGAACTGTAGTTTCATCTACAAATGGAGACTTTAAGGTAAAGACCATTCCAGATCTACAATTCTATTATTCTTTTTTTATTTTTTTTAATTTAAAGATTTTATTTATTTTGAGTTTTACAGTTTTCCCCCTAATCTTAATTCCTTCCCCCTACCCCCCCACAGAAGACAATTTGCCAGACTTTACATTGTTTCCAAGGTATACATTGTTCCAAATTGAATGCAATGAGAGAGAAATCATATCCTTAAGGAGGAAACATAAAGCATAAAAGATAGCAAGATCACACAATACAATATCAGTTTTTTTTTGAAGATTCTATTATTCTAATTCAACTGCTTACAGAAAATCTGGTGATATCTACCTATCTCTTAAACATGAGAAAAAAAGTGGACTGTATCATAAAAATTAAGGTATAAATCATTCTAGCCACCTCTATAATATATGACCACAAGGCTTAAACTTGTACAGAAATTTGTTTATATAATACTTTTTCTATTTTAAAAAACCTCCCATTTCACTATTGCATGAATCAAGTTCTGCTCTTTCTTGACAGAAAATTATTCTGCAGGGAGTACTACATGTATTATAGATGGCTACAGTTTGAATTTATCTTATATAACTGTAAAAAATAAAACTGCAGGTGTAGATTTTTGCAAGGATTGAAGTAAGGAAAAAATAATCTTTGGCATTTAGATTGCTTCTTTTCTTTCTTCCATTGCAATGAGATATTTCTGACTTCAGGGCAATATTCTTGAAAAAACAAAATGTTTTATTAAAAAAAGAGCGGAACACAAAACACTATTTAAAGAGAGAATTTACAAAGCAAGGTAATGTCAGATAGCAGGAAATCATTTCCAGATAATAAATTCCAATCAACAGCTTTAGAAACCTTTCACAACCACTGATTCTCAGTGTAGTTTTTAATGGGTCACTGGAAACCAGAAGCCCTTTGCACTCACTGGACATCTCACTTCCAGGTTACAGCCTCAGGCCACAAAAGAATGGAAAGGATTCAGATTTCATTCTTTCCTTCTGCCATTCTGGAAAAGGGGAAGCAGAGAAGGAAGTCTTGACTTTGTTTTCATCTGTAAGATGACCACAAAAAACCCACAGGATCAAAACAAATTACTATTCTGCTATATATGGACTTCAATGTATATTGATTAACTAGTCAAAAATATTACTTTTTTTGGTGACAATTAAAAAGAATCAAGGAAACAAAAAAATAACCAGAAGTGTTGCCAGGTTTAACAGGGTCAGTAAGAGGCATAAAAAAAGGTTCTCAGGGATTTTGAGTTCTACTCCTTAACATGATTTTCCTTCAAGTTCTATTTGAGGGTTCATGACTACAACAAAGGCTAGTTTTCACAATATCAGGAAGGGAACATTAAAAACAAAATAATACAGTAAAACAATGGCTTGCTTATAAAATTTATGACACAATTCATGTTAATATGTGTTGCACCAGAATAAATTTGACAAAAATACAGTTTTGTCATTCTATGCATATATGCGCTAATGGGGATGATTCCATAATTTTTTTTTTTTAGAAATGACTGGAATGAATGAATAAATGAATCATAGTAACATGGAATTTGAGAGCTGAAAGAGACCTCTTGGGGGGTCATCTGGGTCAACACACAGAAACTGAATCCCCATGTAATACAACGGACAAGTGGTCTTTCCTGCCTCCCTTCCCATTGTCACCCATACCACAATGCCAGATCATTCTGTTTTTGAACCACTGTAATTGTTAGGAAGCTCTCCTGACATCAGACTTAGGAAGGACTGGCCCCTGGTAAAAGCCAAAGTGACTTTCAGCCCTGGTGATCACTAAATCTTTTCACTAGGTAGCATTTTATTGGCTAAATTGACTTGTACTTACTCCCTGTTTCCAGTGTTTGTAAGGCTTTCTATGCATATCTCTAACTTCCATTAGAATATAAGCTACTGACATACTGTACCATCTTTGCTATTTTTGATTCCAATCTAGTACAGGCTCTCACACTTAATATATCTATTGATTTACTGATTTGGAAATCTCCCTTCCCCTTCTTAGCAGGTTCAGTTCAGATGCTATTTCTGTTTCAAGTTTCCCCTGACTCTCTTGATTCTATCCCTAATCTATCTCCTATAACTATTGGATCCTCTTTTATGTTTTCTTATATATAAATCATGTGTTTCTTTTTCTCCTTACCCTTCCACTGAAGAGTCCTTGAATTTCCAACTATAGGGATTGCCTTGTCCCATTTTTGCATTTCCAACACACAGTTAAGTACATTGTAAAGAGAAGTTACATAAAAACTGTTTGTTAAATACAGTTGAATTGAAAATAGCAAGACATACAAGCACTTAAGCCAAGGCATTCTATTCCACCTGCACCCAAACCCCAACCTGGTCTGGAAGAGATGACGGATTGCTTGCTCCTGAACTTGGCTCTCTTATGCCACACTGCATGAAACTGCCACAAAAACAAACAAGCTGGCCAACTGCTATATATTATTGTTGGCAAAAGCCCGAAATTTGCTCAAAACCTCTTTACAAATGAAACCCAGCTGCTTAAGCACAATACCAGATGTCTTCTACAGTGTGTAGCTCTGATAGATTAAATTGAGCATAAGAAAGAGATGAAATATTTAGGAAAATTAAATTTGCAGGATGAATGTATATAATTTTAATTTTTTTAAATTTAGAGGATCATATTTTTATGCTAATGGTTGTTAGGGTTCAATAATCATATTCTGTTAGTCACTATGAAGTTTATAATTCCGATAAGGTGCTTATCTTTTCCTCACAGCATCCAGGTCAAAAACTATTACCAGATATCTACTCCACAGTTGGGAACTTACGAACTACATGATTGTCATTCTAAACTCTTTCCATTTTACACAGATTTTTTTATTTGGATAATAGCAAAATGGATCGTGTTGTTTTATATATTCAGTGATAGAGTTTGTGCTAACAATCAGCAATAATTTATTAAATATGACTGGTACATATATTAATAATATGAAGCTAGCTAAGGAAACAACCAAATTCTATTTTGTCCTTTCCTTCTACAAAAATGATAGGCTTCTATCTGAAATCCAATCTGTAAAAACCCAGGTGATTTCAGATGTACAAAAGAATAGGCACTCTAATGCACTTCCAATGAATTAGCATTCAGTTCCTTCATAAATATTTCATTTAAGTGCTAATATTTAACACATAATTTAAAAACATTATACTGCTCTCACTTCTCTACTCTTTGAAAATATGAACCTTATGATGAAATTGAAAAACAATTCACCTAGATATAGTAACACTACTGAATCAAACAACGTTGACATGTAACCCCATAAACACATGAAAATACAAAGTCACAAAATTATATGCTGTGCTGCATGGCTAAATTTTTGTGATAAAAAACCAACACATTTCAGAGTTTAAATTTTCTAAAAAAGCAAAGGAAATGCAATTTCATGCTTTGGCCAAGTTGGTTTTCATTATGGTCTTTTCCACAAGTCAAGCAATCAGATAGTTAATTCTACCTATAATTTCCAAAATAAACCTGTCCTTTCCTTCTCCCACAGCAGAATTCTGTGGGATTTGACATATTTTATACATGAGGGGGGGAAAGGCTAGCCTCAAAGACCTTAAAACCCTTCATCATATTAAACTTCTCATGCTTGGCTGATATCACATCAATGCAGCTTCAACATCACAGAGGTTCCGCCATTTGAGCATAGGGAGTACATGTCTATGTTGCCATCATGTTTCCTCATTAGCCAATACAATTTTGCCAAAATAAACAAACTCCCACTAAAATTGGGAAGATGTGAAGATGACTAAAGGGACACCATGTACCAGCAGATAAAATGCAAGGCCGTTAAAAAAAAAACTAGGAATTGAAGCCAGTGTTCAGTGTGTGCTCATTAGTTTTTTGAGTCATTCTGTTCTATCAAGAACATTAATTTCCCCCCTGGACCCCTAGATGTGGCTGTCAAGATAGCTTCTGAAAGCAAATAATGAGAATTGGTCAGAAGAGATAGTTTCATTTTGATATTCCCAAAATTATGGGTGCCTTTAAAAGATTTCAAACAGGATTTTTTAATATTTTCCCCCCATGGGAAGCAGGGATTTAAAAATGATCTGTGCATTTTATCTGTTGGGTTAGGTGATAGATGAGAGAAAAGTAACAACTTTTAGAGCTCTTATTTTTATAAAGTTTTAAGAAATACAGAGTATTTTCCTTCTACCTGTACAATCACACAACATTATCCCAAATTTACATGAGAAACTGAGTCACTTAACTGAGAAAAGTTAAGTGACCTGCCCAAAATTCCAAAGCTAGTTAGTGTCCGAGTTGGCATTTCATACCTGTGCCTCACAATTTCTGGTCTGGCCCTTGATCCAGTTCACTGTGTTGCATGGTCCCTTAAACACACAAAGTTTGTAATCTAGCTATATATTCTAAAATTAAGCTAAGTTTGGCCACAACAAAACTTTTTCAAATCGGTAGAATTACAGTTGAGGAACACTGCTTCTACTGCCTTGATTT
The DNA here is from genome assembly GCF_037893015.1 of Macrotis lagotis. NCBI lineage: Eukaryota > Metazoa > Chordata > Mammalia > Peramelemorphia > Peramelidae > Macrotis > Macrotis lagotis. The sequence goes on along the minus strand of NC_133660.1, from coordinate 4,245,604 downwards.
TTTTAGTAACTCTCTTCCAAAGAAGTCAAAGTCATTTAGAATTTTAGTTGTATTTAAAGAAAAGTTCAGGGGCAACAAAAATATTCCTTAAAACTATTGAAAAGATTTTAATACTATGTAGTACAGGACTGTGAAAATAGTCATTAATAGTTAAACAGCAATTTATCTATCAGACAGATGGACGTACTGAGAGAACAAGAAAAATGTCTGTATGCAAAGTGCTAAGGAAATATGAATGTTAAATGAAGGTCTTCCTAACATACACACCTTTCAATATTAAAAATGGAAATCAAAAGCACTTCTTGGAGTGTTCTCACTAGAACTCACTAGAATACAGTGTACTTTGATAATATTTTAAAGCTGAGGAAATTGAGATGGATGAAATTAAGACAATATTGGAGTCGAAAGTGTTGATCTGGGAAATCTTATGCATGTTTTTCCATCTATGTTGGTACACGTTGGTCATTAGAATTAAAGCATTTCAGAGATATGGAATGATTCAAATTAGATTTTTAAATCTCTTCAAATTTATCTAAAATTTTAGTATACTTAATTATAACATATCCCTATATGTAATACCTATATACACACACACACACACACACACACATATATGTAGAGAGAGATGTATGGATATTATATAACTTTGCAAAGACACTCATCATTTTACAATGGGCAAACCAATCAGGAACAATGAAACATAACCTACAAAAAACTCGGCATATTCCTAATTTTGTTTTGTTGTTCCTAATTTGAACATGGAGTACTTAACAAAGATCTGTATTTTTGAGACACAATGTACTTTCTCTTTACCTACAGGATGAAAAGTTCAATGTATCTTTAAGTTAGAATGAAGTATAGAAAGTTGAAACATATATATATATATGTTTCAAAAATTTAGAAACAGAAAAATTTGCTAAGGGCTTTCAACTCTTCCTAGTTTAAGTTTCATTCGTGTTTTTTTCAACTCTAGATGACATCATGTTTCGTTTTTATATTACAATTTTGCTTAACACTATAGCTAAAGCATATGTCTTCTCAGTCAAGTGCTGAAAATCACTATCCTTGTGTGTTATCAACAACTGTGCCATTTACATAGAGTTAAAGCTGTTAACTACTATTTAGTCATTTTCTCCCAGGTAAAGCACTTAGAAAGATCATGTTTCTTACATCTGTGACACTCACCACAAGTTGCAGTTACAGCCAATTAATGGCCAGGAGATTAATAGTTGGAAATGCCACATAATAGCCTACTAGAAAACTTTTGAACATATAACCACAATTTAAACAGCTGTGTCTGTATAACAGTTCAGATTTTCAGTATATTTTGCCATATGGTAACGAGGATCATTTTACACTTAAAAAATCTTACTTGAAAAAGGATGTCCTATGGTAATATTCTAATTTTCATGTTGAAATCATACATTGAGGTAGACCAGTAATTATCCTCATGTGGTTGTAGTCCTTATTCTTCAATTGACTAAATAAAATAAATACATTTTTAGGGTATCAAATCAATTTTGAACTCAAATAAACAGATTAGAAGTAAATATAACAGGAAACAGGACAATATATTTAAAATCAAAATAAATCCAACAGTATTTGGGTACCTTTCTTAAAACTCAGAAATTCAATCCTTCACTTCCTTTCCAGTTCTTTTACATGCAACAATCTTGGTTGGTGAAATAAATATTAGTAACAAGGATAAGAATCTGACTGTAGTTTTGATGTCATCTTTTTCTAATTATAGCTATAATATCAGCAAATCAGCTAACTTGACTTTTCTCACATAATTGCACATATGTACTACAAGAAAATTTCATTCCATTCATGACATGAAAATGGGATACTTCTTATTTGGGAGTTCAAATTGTGGCTATTTCCTTCTCCTTTGACTTTATGTCCTCAAGCAATTTCCTGTAGAAAAGAACCAAGAGCTGACTCTTCATTCTCCAGGCCAGTGTCTATCTACTACCTTTCAATAGAACTAAATTCCTTTTAAAGAATTAAAACACCACTATGAAGTAAAAGAGAATCGGCTTCTCTAAATAACACTGGATTTAGGAATGATAGCAAGTTCAATTTTTCTCTTCTAACAATATGTATACCCATACTTTTTCCTTTCCTTTATGAAATAGTTTTTATTTTACTTAAATTTCCTTGAATCCAATTATGTATTGAGTTCTAAATTTTAAAGAATAGTAAATCACTGCATATCTATAAAAATAACTGAACTTGCTTAGTGACAGTTAAAGTGCAAATACATTATTTAAATTTTAATGAACAAACTTAAGCACATTGTTTTCATATTTCTATCAATTCCTTTAATACATCACTGAATTTGTCCATTCATTTCCATTGTCCCATCCTAATTTTAGTTAAGAAGCACTCTATTCCTCTAATTCTGCTTTTTCACCTTGCATCATATATATATATGTATATATATATATACATATATATATATGTACACATACATATCTATGTTTGTATTCGTATACACACATCTATGCCCACACATATATGATCTTATACATATATTTCTGAATCATTTCTATTTACCAGTTCTATTATATTGATGTAATACAACTTTTTTTTCAAAATCTTGCTGTTAGAAACTTGAGTCATTATTTTGCAAATATATAATTTTTTGAATTATAGCAAATACAAGATATATAGCAAAAATGAATTACTGTGTCAAAAGGTATATAATTTTTACTGTACACTCTCAGATTGCTATCTTAAAAAATAATTCAGATAGTTCCAAGGGCAGTGAATGAATGTTACCTTCTGACACTGAATTTCATTGCTTTTTAGTTATTTTTCCCAATTAGATAGATATAAGATGGTATCTCAATATTGATTTAATTTATATTTTGATTATTAGGGAATGTTAACACTTATTTTTGAAATGAGAATCAGAAATTTGTATTTTTATTTTGAAAACTGTCCATATCTTTAGATTATCTATTGTCAATTGTGACTACTGTAAATTTATTCAATAATTATAATTAGATAGATTTCTACAGTATTTGCTATAAATATTATTCAAATGCATTATCAGTGAAAATATTTTAATTCACTCTGACAAAGGGGTAACATCTACAAATTTAAGGAATGCTAGAAATTTCTCCAATAAATGCTGTACTGTTAATGTTCACTTATCTTAATAAGTGAATCTCCCCTTGAAGAATAAAATCTTATTATAATACTCAAACCAATAAAATTAAGAATCTCTAAATCTACATGTCCTTTATGCTATTTTCTCTAAATATCTAGTAACCTTTCTTAGAATACCTGTGACCTATTTTTTTTTCAGTTGGTTAAAATCAGTGGTTCAATTCAAATACTAATAGACCGCAACAGTCACAGATTGACTTGAAGAATCATAAATTAACATAATCTATATTGCACTGTATTTTCATAGTGTTCAAATATTTCTGAATTACATTTTAATCTGATTCTCCACATAGATCTCTATGGGATTTGCCTTTGAGTTTGATATAACTTTGGCAAATTAGTCCAATGAGGGCATTCCCAAATTACTTGAACTATTATTTCACATTTATATGGACGTGAAATATTTACTTTTCCATCCTTATTCCCTCATTTAGAAGATATGATTTTTGACCTGAAAGCTAGTGAGTGTTGTTCATAGAACCATTAAAGATTCTGAATTCTATCAAATTTTTTTTAATTGACAATTCCTCAAATTTTCAGAGTTCTATTGATCTAACAAGAAATCTTCCTAAATCTCTGCATCAAAAAGGAAAAAAAGTAGGTTGAATGGATTAGCTTTAGTTTTAGTGCTTCATTTCGTTAATCTAGGTTTGTCACTTGTTTTGTGGTTGTACAATTTTTAACATTTCTATGCTTCAAAACAATCAAAAAAAGATCATTACCCCAAAAAGGGTCGCAGAATCTCCCAGAGTGACCAGAATGAATTTTACACTTTGTTTTACCCACCCTCATTTCCCTTGAATAGTTGTTTAATCAATACTTTGTCATTCTAATCATTAAATTTGATTAAATTCATCTGTGAAAAACTCTCCTTGTTTTTGATTTAGAGGAAACACTAAATCTGTAAATCTTATAATTAAAAAAACAGAAATATATATATATATATATATATCCTTCTGAAATGTGAAATGATTGCAGCATTCTACATTTAACACTCCCCCAATCTAAAAATATGAAAATGTGTGAGCTCTTAAACTTTTAGATCAATTCAAAAATGTAACTATGCAGGTGTTTTAGGAGAAAAAACTGATACCAACAGGGGGTGCTAAAGGAGAATGTTAAATTGTTCCCATTTATTTGCAGACTGTTTCTAAATGCAATTTTGAGACCTCATAAGCCATCCAATCCAACCAGATTACTTCACAAAATAAGAAACTAAATCTCATGGAAGTTAAGTGACTTGAATAGGGTTACTTGGAGTAGTAGACCATATCAGAGTCACAGGAAAAGTAAACACTGGTTATAAAATCAGAAAATCAGGGCTTAAATACTATTCCTGATATTGATAACCTGTGTAATCTTATTCAAGTCCCAAATTCTTCTTGGGCTTTTGTTGCTTCACCTATAAAGTGAAGAGATAAACTAGAAGGCTTCTAAAGCCATTTCCAGTTTGAAAATTTGCAATCCTATAAATCAGAGCTATACTTAATATATTTTAATCTTCATTTCCCAGAAAGTAAATTTCTTTTCTAAAATATAATTTATGGGGACAGCTAGGTGGCATAGTGGATATAACGAACATCAGCCCTGGAGTCAGGCAGTTCTGAGTTCAAATCTGGCCTCAGACACTTAATAAATGCCTAGCTGTGTGACCTTGGACAAGTCACTTAACCCCATTGCTTTAAATTTTAAAAAATTAAATAATTAAAATATAATTGATGATTTTGTTTAATCATCTACATACATCTTAAGAGGGTTAAAATTTTTCAAAGAAAGTAAGTAATATCAACGTCCTCTCTTCAAATTAATTGTGACTAATAATCCATAATGGAGCACAGAATAATGTTGAATATTTATGAAGCATTAAACCACTTTAAAAATAGTCATGTGGAATTCATGCATTTATTGAACTTCATTCAATCATTTGAGTAAAAATCCTCTGAAGGAAGTACCTCAGGTGTTATTATCCTGATTTTACATATGCACAAAACTGAAGATCAGTGAAATTTAATGACTCTCCTGAGTGGTTAGTCTCAAGGTTCATAATGATGAGAGGCATCCTGATGGGAGTGAAATGAATGCTGTAAAAGCCTGATTGGTTTAGTGCCCATTTGATCTGCTGCTTCTGTTCTGTATGACCCTGGGTTGATGACCAATCTATGAAATGGCAGCACTGGATTAAGTGGTCTCCAAGGGTTCCTTCTTACTCAACATCTAGAATTCCAAGTGAGATCTGATCCCAGGTCTTCCTCACTTCCAGATCTAACACTTGATCCATTTTGCCTTAAAAACTCTTACTTAAGTATCTCATATCCTATTGACTGACACTATATATGAACAGCAAGTTAGATATCTTAAAATGGAGACATTTCACAAAATTTTTTATTAAAGTAAACAAGTAATTCATCACAATGAATATGAGGGGAACAGGATCCTATAGAAAGAAGAGTGGCTTTAAAATCAGGAGGGCATGATTTCTATCCCAGCTCTTCCACTAGTTGTGTGTCCTTAGGGAGATCACTTAACCCATTTGTGTCTCAATTTCTTCACCTATGAAATAAATTCATTAGAAAAAAATAACCTCAATCCATTGTAAATTTTCATGTTTTTGAGGGTGTAAATTGTGTGTTCACACTCTTCAGGCACATGGGAAGAGAATTTGTGACAACAAAGTTTTCAGCAAATATTTTTACTGGACTTCACCAATGAGTAGACTCTTGGTCTAACTTCCAAATCTTGATTGCATCTGCTCAGGGAATTTAAAGTCATTTTCATTTTAGTAATACTTTAAAAGATAAATGTGACAAATATTTCACAGACTCCAAAAAACAAAAAAAAATGGTTTTTTAAAAAAATTATTTGAGATTAGGGCATATCTGATGTTTTCTGGCTGGCAAGATTAGTTAACAATTAAAGAATAATCCCAAGCATTTCCCATTCAAATTGCAACGCCTTAAATGGAAAAATTACGTTTCTCTTCTTAGAAAAGACTGACTTTTTAATTTTATGAAAAATTCTGAAAAACATTTTTCAAATTAGTCAGAAACAAATGTCAATGGGTAATATACATTTTCTGCTTATAAATAGTAGACTTTTGAAAATATACTTGTATGTACTAAACATGCAATTGTACAATTAGGGCATTTCAGTCTTGCTCTATAGACCCCCATTTACTGCTGGCCTCAATTACATAAAGCCACTGTGTCTACTTCCACCCACACCCTCTTTGCATGAATTTATTGCAAATTTCTACACATCTACTTCACCATGACAAACTGGCTTTCTTTGAAACTCCAAGGTCTTTTACTTATTCTTAAAACACAACTCTTTCACTAAAAGTAAAGGATAATCTTTTCTTGCTTCAGTTATTGTGACATAAATGTACTTCTGCTACACCAATTGTTGAGCTAAACTTACTCTTCCAGTTAAATAAAGGTTCAATAATTATGTGAATGTTGTAAATTACAGCCAAAACAACTGTAAAATTACATGATTAAGAACTCATTAAAATGAATATACCCCAAAATGCAACCAGAATGTATCATTTAAACTGTCCAAATAAAATTCAATTGTTTTCGCTAGAAATGGAATCAACTTGATATTCAAAGCAAGAAGTGGATTTCTTTTTTTCTTTTTTGTAATTGCTAGGGGAAACAACATTTCCTTTCTCTAATTGTCTTTAAAGTTCTAGGAAAGGCCACTTAGAAAGTTCTTTTCTAAGACACAAAGTAGTAAAAATATATCACTGCTGCTGCAGCAGGGGGTTGGAAACTGGGCACATCTGAACTTCTGTCCTGTACTTTCCCTTCTGAATTAAAAGCCCTTTGGTGAGATGCTGTTTTAGCAAGTGAGCAAGCTTCTACATACAGCACAGTACACTTGATCTTCTTACCCTGAGTGTGCATGGACAGCAGAACGAGCAAAGAAAAGTGCAGGTGAAGCTGCCAGCTTGGGTCTTCCAGCCACCCCATTGCGGCAGAAGAGCAGGGGTCCTGCTTCCTTGCTGGCTAAGCCGCCCACTTAGCCGTTGGCTGCCTTGCTTGATTTCACTGATCCTCCTTTGGCCACTGCCACTCTTGTCAGATCTTCCGGCCGGCTAGTTTGCCAGCAAGCCTGAGACGAGAACGGGAAGGACAAGGCTGTTACAAACTGGTTCTGTCACCACCTAGACCTCAATGGATCACCTCATGAGGAGGATGACAAAAGCACAGTGAGGACCCCAAGCTGGAGCAAATTCCCCAGAAAAAGAGGACAGGCTGGCTGCCCCCATGCAGAGCTGTGGACACTAGAAGCTTTAGTCTGGCAGGGATTTAAGCAGAGTTTAACTGCTTCTTCAGCTTTCTGGACTGGAAACATCAAGTCTACCCCTCCCCCAATCTTTCATGCAGCACATGTAGAGGACCTACGCATGACTACCTCCCCCCAAAGCAGTGGAAGAAACTGTCTAGAAATGTGATGAAAAATAGAAAATGTGTGAGGAAATAATACTTCCCTACTGTAAAGAACAAAACTATGATTGATAACCATTGTTTCGAGATAAAGCCTTTTTTTTACATTGGAAATAGATTTCCCCCCCCCCATACCTGGGAATATTAAAAATGATGGAGGCAGTGCCTTTAAAAAAGTAGAGTGACTGACTAAATTCTCTGATCCTGCATAGACATACCTTAAATAATAAAGTAATTTAACCAGGAGTATTTCTTTTGACTTACTTGTAGTAGATAACTATATTTTAAATCATTTATTTTAAATGGAAAACCTAATCATCCAAACTACACTATATGAAATAGGAACAGGTTTTGCTAGTTATTTTTGAGATTGCAATTGTGATTAAATTTCTAAATTATCTAAGTGACATTTTTGTATAACTTTATTTTAAATAATACTTTAAGAATTTTTAAAATTCTCAACTTTCCAAACACCACTGAGTTTTCATTCTTTTATTGGGTACTGTTAATAATAGAAGATCAACAAGAAAAGCAAATAAAACTCAAATTATCAATTGGAAAAGGTTTTACATGTATGGAGAAAAAAAGTCATATTTCCAGTTATTAAATTTTCATAGCTTTGCTTTACTCCAATATTTACTTCATGTTTTATAGTTTACTTGCTTCATAGTCATGTTCTCACATCTTTATGAAATTCATCTCCCCATCTCTAGACCAATCCAGCTAAATAAATCAATACATCTATTCTGCTGAATTCAACAGCACAACCTCTTAAATGCAATTTTTACTACTACCACCATGATCTTAACACACTCAATTTTTACTCCCAAAGGAATAAATTTAATTAAAATCAAATGTTCACAAGTCACTCAGGAAATCTACATTAATCTATTATGGCTTAAAGACATCACATTTCATTTCATATTTGATGGAAGACACAGACACACACAGACACACAGACACACAGACAAACAAACACACAGATACAAACACTCCAGAAAAAAATTTAGGAGAAAAGGTTCCTTATCATTTAGCTGACATTTGTCAGTTTGTCTTCTGGCCAGGAAGGGGTTATAAAGGGTCCATAGTAGTTGCAAAAGAATGGAGAAATGGAGTGAAAAATTCAAATTACATTCAAAAGGAGAAAAGATCCACATTAATGAAATGACTTGCTAACAATTCAAGCCTATCTCTGACAATTACAAATGAGTAGAAAGAATTTAATGCAGAATAGAGTAAGTCGAAATTGAGAATTGACCTAAATCAGGCAGGAAGAGAAAATTTTGTATAAATGGAGAGGAGAGATGCAAGTATTCTAAAGGGAGTGGGGAGAGGAATGGGGGGGTGAGAGAGAGAGAGAGAGAGAGAGAGAGAGAGAGAGAGAGAGAGAGAGAGAGAGAGAGAGAGAAACATGGTCAAAGTTTTGAAAGTGGAAAGGACCATGATATGATGTATACTCAAGGCCAGTAAAAATCAACTTAACTGAAATGAGTATTGAAATTACTAATATATTAATATTTGTTGGAATGACTGAAAAATGAAATCACCACTACCCACCACTACAAAATCTCTGACATTTCTTAAATATAGATGCTTGCCTTTGGAGAAAGTCTGAAGTACTGGGAAATTAAGTATATACAATCATGAGTTTAGAGCTGGAAACAATCTACTCTCCTCATTCTTTAAGTTAGGAAAGTAAGTACTAAGTAATTATAGGAACTGCCCAGGATCACACAGCTGATATCTAAGTATTGAATCCATCTTCTCCTGACTCCAAATTCAATGCTATACAGTACAGCTAAGTTGACTTGGCTAGGATCACAGACCCAGTATGTAATAGAAATGGAAACTTAAAGCTAGCTCTGCCTGATTCAAAGCCAGATCTTTACCCATAAGAACAGTAGTAGGCTCACCTTCTCACCGTGTGCTCACTCTCCTCTCTCTCTCATGCACTCAAACACATATTTATGTGTGGGTGTGTGTATGATACAAATTTATATGCATATATATATATACACATATATAAACATACACATAGAGATACATAAAAACCAACAGTAATAGCGAAGTTAAGAAGTGGGTAGCGTACATTGAATTTAACATAGAGATAATGCCAGAAACAGTAGTCAGAGGTGCAAGTCTGGAGGTTCCTACTCTTCAGTTGATCAGATGTGACTGACTCTTCATGACCCAGGGAACAATATTGTCCACTGCCTTCTCTTGGCAAAGATATGATTTGCCATGTCCTTCTCCAGTGGCTCAAATTAGTAAAAGTTAAATGACTTGCCCAGAGTCACATAGCTAGTAATTGTCTAATATGCTAGATTTGAATTCAGATCTTAATGAATCTAATTGGAAGAATATTTAGGGATGAATAAGTAAATTTCAGAATCCCTTCTTGAGCAATTTGGATGTTATGCCATTTGGGGCAAATGTTTAGTATTAATATACTCCACTCTCTATACTGCCATTTAGCAAGGTATAGTTTCCCTTCTATTCTTTTTAATTAGATCTACCTTTGTTTTTGCTTTGTCTGACATCATGACACTCCACTCAGCTGAGGTGTAACAGATTTTGCTCTAATCAGTTATTTTAATTCTATATATGTCTCTTGTAGATAGCCGTAGTGTTGGATTTTGGTTTCTAACACAATTTGGCATTCACTTTCTTTTTTATAGATGAATTCATTCTATTTACATTCACTGTCCAGATTGCTAACTCTGCATTTCCTTTTATTCAATTTTCTTCTGTTTTGTTCTTCTCTTTTCCTTTTTACCTCATCCATCCTCAGAAGTCTGTTTTAACTCTGAACATCCTCTCCCTTAAGCAACCTTTCCTTTAACTTTTTATTTTATCCCCTTTAACTCCTACTTTCCTGTTAGATTAAATTTACTCTTGGGGTGGTTGTATGTTTGTTTTTTTAACAAATATCCTACATAATTCCCTTCTAACTCCATTATCAACCAACATGAAGCATCACTTTAACACAGATGTCCTGACTTCCAGGAGGGAGAACCAAGATGGTAGAGAAAGGTCTCTAAATATTCCCTCCAATTTACTTTATATTAATGGCTCAACTTGAATACTGACATGGAAGAGGCACAAAAAGTGAGACAAACGTCCAATCAGCTTAGGAGTTCATACTCTGTGACACTGGAATGGGGGGTTGGCCTAGATCCCTTGTCAATGAAAACACCAGCTGTGATCACTGGAGGCAGTAACGGGGCAGCAAGAGGTTCAGGAGATCTCAACATAGGTAGTAAGGCCATTGGACAACTGGTTAGAAGACATAGTAGTGAACCCCCATGCTAACACTTGGGTACAGGACTGGCACTGTTAAGAAATGCCATTACCTAACTATTTCCAGGTCACAATTTCAGGGTGAACAAGAGAATCTGGAGAAGAAAGGGATAGAACCTAGAGACGCAGCATTTCTTTGATTTCAATCTCATTGTCCTTCCCCCTATTTTTTGCTCACAAAGAGGTGGCTTTCTCCAGTTGACAATGAATCCATGACTATCCAGTCTGTCACAGCATGCACCACCTCTCATATTTCTTTCATGTTCTTAGGAGAGGAGTCAAAATGTTCTTTGCTCCTGACTGTCACTTCCAGATTCTCCTTATGCCACCATGATTCAGGCCCTTTCTTTCATTAGAATTCACTGTATAATCACTGTTTCTGTATGCAGATTAAAGTAACTCCTGCCTCCAGGTCATTCTCTTCCCTCGAGAAGCTGTATTACTTTTGCCTGCAAAGGATCATGGTTATTTTGGGGTTAAAGACCAGAGATGGCAGTGACAACACTCCTCCCTGGATGTTTTCAAAAGCCCCCAGAAACTACATCAGAAAAAAAGGAGTGCAAAATGACCCAAAAGTTTGCGATAGTGTACCAGCACTCCTACCTAGGAAAACATGCCAACATTTAAAGTTCAAAGTCAAAAAGCAGGCTGGGAAAAAATGAATAAAATACAAAAAAAAAAGAATCTGACCATGAAAAGCTACTATAGTGAGAAGAAAAATTATGAAAAATTCAGAAGAAGAAAGTCAAGTCAAAATAGTTACAAGGAAAACCTTAGAGAAAAAAAATTATGAACTAAGACCAACAAAAATTCTTGGAATAGATAAAAATATTTTAATTAAATATATACACATTTAAAATAAGTGGTTAAAGTGGTTGAACTCTAATTATGCCTCAGCAGAAGTAAAAATCAGACAAAGGACAAGCAAACTAAAATAAAGAGGACAGAAAGGAGATTACATCTTGCTAAAAGGAGCCAAAGAAAGTGAAATAATATTAATATTAAATTTATTTTTATCAAATAGCATAACATACAAATTATTCAAGGAAAAGTAAAAGGATTCATGAGAAGAGACAGTAAAATTTTACTAGTGGGGGAACTCAACTTTTTTTCTCTCAGATAGATAAATATCAACATAAAATAAACAAATTAGAGAGATTAACATAATTTTTGAATTATGCAACTATGGAAATTGAATTGGAATAGAAAGAATATGTTTTTCTCAAAAAAGTGAAAAGATCAATAAATTTGGCTTGCCATAAAAAAATCATGAGAAAAAGAACACATTAAAAAGTTTATAATTAAATGCCAAAATGAAAATCCTAAAATATCACAGGAGAGCTTAATGAAACTGAAAGTTAAAAAAATAGCTTTTGAATGGAAAAAAATCAGCAAAATGGTTAAATCATTGATTAATTTGATAAAAGAACCAAATTTACATAAAGAAAAATGAAAAGTATGAATATTCCACCAAAGAAAAAAATTGAATTATTACAAGTTATCTTGTTCCATTATAATCAGTAAAACTGGCTATCATGGATGAATACTTCCAAAAATATAAAATTTCCAGATTGAAAAGCAGAAATGGAATATTTAAATAATCTTATATTTGAAAAATAAATTGAACATGGCATAAATGAGTCCCCAAGAAAACCCCACAGGATCAGATTTATTTACATGTGAATTGTCAAACATTTAAAGAACAATTAGTGCTAGTACTTTTTCACCTGTTAAAATATCAGTAAATGGATCATTCCAAATTCCATTTATGACACTAATATGGTACTGATGACTAAAGAAAGGAACACAAAAACAGAAAGAGAAAATTATCCATCAAATTCCCTAATGAATATTGATGCAAAAAACGGTGAATAAAAGACTAGCAAAGAGATTAGAGCAATAAAGATCAAACACAATAACCAAGTGTAATTTTTATACCAGAAATCCAGGGCTAGTTCAATATTAGAAAAACTATATGAGCATAATTGACCATATTAATAACAAATACAAAATTCATATAATTCTATCAATAGCTGAAGAAAAGATTTTTGACAAGATGTAACACCCATTTCTGTTAAAACAATATACTAAAAAGCATAGACATGTCACATTATCAGTAATCAATGGTCCCTCTTAATGATCAAATTGTGTCAATAGTCTCTCTTAATAACCAAAGACCAGTAATGAAGAAAGGCAATCTAACACTGCCATATTTAAAACTATATTACTAAATGGTAATTATGAAAACAATCTGGTATGGCTAAGAATTAGATTGGTGAACCAGCAGAATAGATTAAGAGCATAATACATATTAAAAGATGACTACAGTAATCTACTGTTTGATAAAACCAAAGATGGAAGCTCTGAGCTTAACCATTTGACAAAACCCACTGGAAAATTTTGGAAAGCAGTTTGCCCAACATTAGTGATAGAGAAACATCTGCACTATATACCAAGATAAGATCAAAATGTATACCTGATTTAGACATAAAAAATTCTTATCATAATTAAATTAGGGGAGCACAAAAATTCATAGTTATATCTATAAACAATGAAAGAGTTTATGACCAAACCCAAGATAGAAAGGATAACAAGAAATAAAACAGGGAATTGAAATCACATGAAATTAAAGCTTTTGCATAAACAAAACAAATGCAGCAAAATTAGAAGGAAAGCACGGAATTGGAAAAAACAATTTAAACCAAGTTTCTCTGATAAAGCTTTACTTCTTCAAATATATAAGCACCTGAGCCAAATTTACAGAAATAATGTCATTTTCCAATTCAAAAATTTTTAAAGGATGTGAATGGGCAGTTTGCAGAAAAAGAAACCAAAGTTATCAATAGGTCCATGGAAAAAGGTACAAAATTACTACTGACTAGAGCAATGAAAAGTAAAAGAAGCCCTGAGGTACCACCCTACATCTATCAGATTGACAGAAAAGGAAAATGATAAATGCTAGAAGAAATGTAGACAAAAGATACAGTATTGGTGGATTTGTAACTATGCCCCAAGGGTTATAAATCTGTGTGTAATCTTTGGTCCAGAAATATCACAATTAGGTATTTATGTAAAAGACCAAAGGAAAGGGAAAAGGACCAAATGTACAAAATATTTATAAAAGCTTTTTCTGTAATAGTAAAGACTTAGAAATTAAGTGTATGTCCATCAATTAAGGACTGGCTGAAGAAAAATTAAGGAATGGCTGGACAAATTGTGGTATATAATTTTGAGAGCATATGATTGTGTTATAAGAAATGGTGAGTGGGATGGTTACAGAAAACATGCAAAAGAACTAATGTGAACTGATGCAAAGGGAAGGGAGCAGAAGTAGAACACTATCATACAGTAGCAGCAATATTGGAGAGATGATCAACTGTGAAAAACTTAAAAAATTTGATCAAGACAATGACCCAAGACAATTTCATGGAATTCATGATCAAAAATACTATTCAGAGAGAAAAACTCTGAACTCTCTGTAGAATGAAGTATACTTTCTTTATTATTTCTTGGGGATTTTTGCAGCACAGATAATAACAAACAACAACAATTTTTATACAATTGATATATTATTTGCATTCTTAAGGGGTTGAGAGAGGGGCACAAGAAAAGGAGAATTTTAAACTCAAAAAAATTTTAATTAATATTTAAAAAGAATAATTTTAAAAAGAACAAAGATATTGGTGGCCTCTAAGGAATACATTGTGACCTGTTACAAACAATCTCTGAGTCTTCAACCTAGTTTAGAAAGCTAGTATTGAAAAGCTAGAAACCCAAATGATCAAGATAATTATATGTAGTATTATTTTATCTTAATTTAAGTTCTGATCCAGAATTTTTCAACAATCAATTTTCCATCCATCTATATGAAGACAAGAATCTGATTTCAAAGAAATTTAAGTCATAGATATTGGATTCCTAACTGTAATACTAATCTCTCAAGTAAGATAAATTAAACTAGTTTTAACTACTTATATGGAGAGATTTTTAAGCTGATTGATTTATGTTTTCAATCAGATAAATATGATTACTATTCTATGATGAAGAAAAAACTAGATAGAAAAGAAAGTTTCAATCATTCCTTTTTTTTTTTAAAAAAAAATGGAAGTCTTCCAATGATTCTTGAATAAGAACTCCAGGTTCTGAACAGCTAGTTTCTTCTTATACTACAACTCAAATAGAATTCAATGAGAG
Organism: Macrotis lagotis; assembly: GCF_037893015.1. NCBI lineage: Eukaryota > Metazoa > Chordata > Mammalia > Peramelemorphia > Peramelidae > Macrotis > Macrotis lagotis. The sequence goes on along the minus strand of NC_133660.1, from coordinate 4,230,485 downwards.
GGCTAAGAGCTGGATTGTTTCAGGATAAGGAATGAAGCTTGAACGAAGCACAAGAGGATTAAGAAACAATTGGAGAAAGTAGAAGGGGGAACACATTGCAACACTTGGTCCAGTTCTTCCAAGGAGTCATTTTGCTTTCAATGCTTTCTCAAATCAGATTCTTCACATTTAGCTTGACAGCCTCCTTACCTGTTCCATGTCATTCTCACTCTTCCCATTCAAAAAGGCTTGTGTTTACATCAAGATTTTAAAAATTATTTATTTAAATCTCACTCCTGTCAAGAAATTCTTGAATCAAAAACTTTGAATGTTTAGACAAGCAAGCCCTTCACCTTCTCATTCAAGTGCCACACAGGTATTAAGAATGAACTAAAAAAATTACTGTATATCTGGAACCATATGAATTTCTTACTCTCATAATGCAAGTAAAAATATACATAATAAGCAGGCTCAGTTTTTAATGAAAGGGAAAACCGCACTGAATAATTGAAAGAGTTAACAGACTAAAAATCAGAACACCTAAATTCTAATGTTTCTTAGACTTTGAGCCAGCCATATGATTTTCAGAAGGTTATTTAAATTTCATGACTGGATTCTTCATCCAGAAATTGAAGTGGGGGGGTTATCTCTGAGATTCCCAGTCAAATTTTAAAGTGCATAGTTAGTGTATGCAGATAACTGATTAAAAAATAAAATGCTACAATGTCACCTTGAATTAGCGGCATAATTCATTATCAACTTCCCAATTTTGGCATAGTCTTTTAAGCATTTTGTCATTTGTATTCAGCTCATTTATCAGTGGGCTAGTTTTCAACAGTTCATTTTCTCTTTAAAAGTTTGGAGAGAGCTTATGTTTTTATATCACTGACCCAGTATATCTCTATCCTAAAGAGTCATTCATAAAAACAAAGATAAATAATTTGGCAAAAATAGTCCTGCAGACCATACTGGAAAAAGTCTAATATTATAATACAATGATCCACATCCACAGTTCTCATTTATACTGTTGATTTTTTTTCAATAATTTTAGCTAACCATAACTACAACCCAGCTAACTGCTACATTCAAATAAAATTAATGAAATTCTCAGGATAAAATATGGAAAATTGCTTTCTTTCTAATTAAGAGAAAATTTTTTAAACTGTCTATTATATAAGAATGACAAAATGAGACTTGCTTTTTCATCTTTTGAACATACGTACTATTATCAGTAAAAGAAAATATTAAACACCTCTTTTAAGTAAAACAAATAGTGAAACATGTAACAAAATACATAAAAAATCAAGTGCTTTTATTTCTTTTTTAAAAGTTTTTTCTCAAGGTCACACAGCTAGATAATTTTTAAGTGTTTGAGGCCACATTTGAACTCAGGTCCTCCTGACTCCAGGGCCAGTGCTCTATCCACTGCACCATCTAGCTGCCCCAAGTGCTTTTATTTCTTGATCAATGCAAAGTAGCCAAAATTCTGAACATCAATTATCATTATAAATATTTTCTCCATGCCTGTGTATTACAAATTATTTCCTCTCTCTATAGATAGATATAGATAGATATATTGATATAGATGTAGACTTAAATATAGATGTTATATAGATATATAAAGATATATAGATTATATATATATAGACAAAGTGCTTGAGAAAGAGAACACAACACAAATGCTTCAACACTTTCAGATTGTTCTTAACTATATGATAGAAAACTCACTAGAAATTTAAAAGAAAAAAGAATTTAATTTCTTTTTCCCCCCCTTGTATCTCTTCCCTTTAAACTATTAAGCTATCATGGTACATTTCAATTAAGTATGTTCCAATATGGGGCAAATTCTGAATTGCACAACTTCATTACACAAAAATTTCCCAGCAGTCTCGGCAGTTTGAAATACAGCAAAATGTGGGTACAGTGAATTATCTGGCTGCCTCCCCCCTAACCATTCTAAGTTTCAACATTCCACATCACCAGTCATTAATGACCCAAAGATCACTTCAGTTGTTTGGTGAAAGCCCATCACTCTGGTACAAATAAACAATTCCATGCTGCCTTGGATGAGTGGCACATCATTCTGAGCACGTTTTCCCTCAGCTTTCATAGCTCTGCCAAAGTCCCCCATAGACGAGAAGGAATAAAAAAAAAGAAAAGAAAAATTATCCCACAAGTTGTCCAAAGCATCTAGAGGATGATTTGTGTTCTTACTTATAGGGGATGACTGTCACTGTTGATCTGCTTTCAGGCTGAGATTACATGTGATAAGGGCTGACCTTCTTTAAGTATTCACACATTATGCACTCATGGAGAGCAAGCAGGAGACAAAAGTCCCTCAGATGTTCTGGACATCAATCAAATGCACAGCATGGAGGCTGCCAAACTTTCCTTCTATTTAACTCAGAGAGAGGAAAGGGGTGTCCAAGATAGACTTAATAAAGTTTAAAGTTGTGCCAAAATGTATTTGGGGGGAATCCATTATTTATTAAAAGGGTGTTGAATGGGGGAACAGGGGAAGAGAAATATCTGTTTTTATCACTATTTTACTTTCATGAATTTAGGATGAAAAAAGGAAAAAGTATTTGGATTTCATAGCAAGTTTGAAATGAACCCAAAATATATACTTTAATATATAATTAGCTATTTTACTAATTACCCTTCTTTAGAAATTTGGGTGCCTTGGAAAAATAACCTGCAAACATTTGAGTATGTGAACTTATCTCTACTATAATTTTCACTGGATGGAACATGTTCAACCATTTATGAAAAGAGGAGAGAATCAAGCCACACAAAAGAAAATAATAATGAAATGTATATAACTTGCTAACCTCAAGAAACAGCTCATTAGTATGACCACCTTCCATATCATGCATTAAAATTTATCAAACAATTGCTTTAGTCTCCTAATTTGCTTTTTGACTTCAAGACTTTCTATTACACTTCAGAATAGTTGACAAAGTTATTTATTCTCTTAAAGCTTAAGAGCCATGGACCATGTTTCTCTCTTACCCAAATTTCAAGAGCTCCTTTAGGGTCAAATACAAACTCCTCTGGCATTTAAAGTTTTTTCATAACCTGGCTCCAATCTACCCATCAAGCCTTATTATGCATTGCTTCCTTTTTGCACATTCTGTAGTCTGGCCAAATTGGCCTTATTTCTAGTCCTCACACATGAAATTCCATCTCCCATATCCTTGCCTTTGAACGTCCTGAAATGCACTCCCTCCTTAGCTCTTCCTCTTAGCATCTCTAATTTCCTTCAAAATTTGGTTCAAACATTACTACCTTCTCTATGAGAGCTTTCCTATTTTTCTTTACTGCTGGAGTTCATCCTCTCACAAAAAAATCAACTGATATTTATTTTGAATATATTTTATATATACTTCTACATAAAAAGGACACATAATTTTCCTTTTTTTTCCTTTGATTTCATAGAAATTGCATAGTTCTCAGGAGAATAACAGTTTGTTGATGACCAATCTAATACTACAGAAGTTTTTCAACCATAATCTCCTAATAGAGCCATGTAAAATTCTCACTATATTCAATTAAGGTTTCTTAAGATAATGGGCATCTAGATGGTACAGAAGAGCAACAACCCTGGAGTCAGGGGGACACGAGTTCAAATCTGACCTCAGACATGATAGTTACTAGCTGTGTCACCTTGGACAAGTCATTTAGCCCTGACTGTCTCACTTTCAGGGCCATCATCAGTTATACTGACTCAATCTGGGCACTAAACCTAGATAATTCTGGAGGAGTAAGTCAGCCTGGTGGCTTAACATTCCCTCACTCAAACTGAATTCACTTGGTTTCTCATAGCATCACTTCCCTGATGTTATAGTCTTCTTTCTGAATGAAGGATAAATATTAGTAGAGAATGTTTTGAATGTCACAATAATTTAGCCAGGGAATTAAATCATATCAATCCATAGTACATGTGTGTGTGTGTACATAAAACATACATAAAGGTGCTTTAAGATAACTTAGACTTCATGGAGTGGCTAGGTTCGCAGTGGAAAGAACACTGGCCCTGGGATCAGGAGTATCCGAGTTCAAATCTGTCCTAGCTGTGTGGCCTTGGGCAAGTCACTTAACCCCATTGTCTTGCAAAAAACCTTAAAAATGATTAACTTGGACTTCAACAAATAAGTTGTGTTTCAAAATTTCATAAGCACATAAGAATACGATTAAATATAAGCAGCAAAACCAATACTTCTATCTTCCTAAAATAATCATTTTTTTTCAGTTAATAACTAAGTTAATTCTTGCTTCTTTATGGTCTTAGCTGCTCTTGATAGGTGATGAATTTGTATCGGCATGCTCATTTTGAGTTGGGATGCATCTAAAGATGAAAATGCAACACGGGGAGGAAGGGAGAGAATATGCATTATTAAATGCCTACTCTTTGCCACACGATGGTGAGTACTCTAGAAATATTAATGTTTCTACTGTTAAAAGGCTGTGTATACTCAAAACCAAGCTAAAACAGATGCTTGGGGTGTGCATGGCTTCATAAACAGATTTTATCAGAGTTTGAGACTTCTAAGACTCAGAAACATAGTTTTCCTGCTTCATTGATAACATGTGGAATACAATCACAATGATAACTAGACGTTCCTTTATAAATGGAGGGGAGAGGGGAGATCCCTAGAAATGAGTTTCCTGGCTAATTCTTTCCGTGGGCTCAGCTTGAAGATGCACAAGTGTTGTCTGTCTTGTAGGACAATACCAATCTTGGGTAATTGAAGTAACAGACATGATAATGGAAATCTTATCACATATCCCATTATACCCTATGCTACTCACTCTATCACTAAACTACAATCTTATCTATTGCATATTTCATTTATGTTTTACAAATATGCCCTTTTCTCCTCTGTCCACAAGAACCCTTCTCAAGATCTATGGTCCTATAATTCTCCTTGCTGCATGGGTTTAAGTTCTTCAAAAAATCATTACCATTCAACCCCCTCATTTCTTTCTTCTAAACCCTTTGCAACTGATTTCCTCATTCAACAGTATAACTACCCTTTCTAAAACCATCAATGATCTCTTGACCTTTTCTCAATCCTTATCCTTTTTGATCTCCCTATAGCAACTGTCAATCTAATTCAAGGTTTTCATTTCTGTTTTCTCCTGTTTCTTCTCCCACCTTTGAAACTACTCTCAGTCTCCTTTGTTGGACTTGTGGATTTCCCCCCAAGACCCTTTTCTCATTTCCCTCTACAGTATATTATCTCACTTGGTCACATGGCCTATCATCAGAACCCATTACTTCAGCCATTCTCTTTAAGTGGGTAATTGTAAAGACTACAAACCTAGCTCCAATTTCTATCCTAATCTTCCAACCCACATCACCAAATACCTGTTACACCTCTTGAACTAGGATATTTCATAAATATCTAAAATATAATCAGAAAGGACTCCTCCATCTTCTCCCAAAACCCTTACATCTTCTGAACTACTGTTTAAATGCTTAAGAGCAAGCCTCCCAAAATCTCTACATTCACAAGATCCTTCATCTGATTCTTCTTCTCTCCTTCTCTCTATCACAGTACCTCTCAGATAGATTATTTGAATAATTTTCTGACTCAATTCCCAGTTTTAAGTATTTCCCAATCCAATCCATCTTCCATTTAACTGCCAAAGAGATATTCCTGAAGTACAAACCTAACTGTATCTCTTCCTCTCCACTCCCACTCAACAAATCTCCAGTGGCTTCCTATCACCTCCAGTATCAAATTAAAAAATACTGCTTACTTTGAAAATACTTCAATGGTGTCCATTTATACCTTCCCAGTATCATTTGTTTTTACTCCCCTCTATATATTCTATGTCATGGTAACATCGGCTTTATTTTACTGTTTCTTGAATATCTTCTGTCTCCTTATCCTGAGTCTTTCCAATGGTTTTCCTCCATTCCTAGAATACCCTGCCTCATCATTTGTCTTCTGTTTCCCTAGTCTCTTTTTTTTTGCAAGGAAGTGGGGTTAAGTGCTTGCCCAAGGTCACACAGCTAGGTAATTATTAAGTGTCTGAGGCCGGATTTGAACTCAGGTACTCCTGACTCTAGGGCCGGTGCTCTATCCACTGTGCCACCTAGCTGCCCCATCCCTGGTCTCTTGTGAGAGTTAGTTCAAAGCTTTGCCTGGTCCCTTCAAACATATTTTGCCTACTAATATAACAGAATCACAAAAGACTAAATTCCATACTAACATTCTGAAAAATGCAATTGAAAACTGCTAGAGGATTTTTTAAAAAGATATTCAAGGAACTTAAATTTTATTCAACCTACTCTGCCTATAATCAGGAACAAAACGCAATATTTCTACTTCTATTTTGTATCCTCTAATCTTCAAATATGAAACAGTTGAATTTAAACCAGATAATGAGATATTTTTGAGGAAGACTACCAAGATTCTTGATTTCCTCCAAAATCCACTCAATAAATGAACTTTAAAATTAGAAGTCAGCAAAATACAAAGAAAACAGAATTGATCTTATCTAGCTTCCTTCTGCAGGGAGAAGGAGGTTACTGCATTTCTTAAAATGATGCTATCTTTAGAGGTAACAATGGCATAGGGGATTCTAACCTCAGAGTCAGGAAAGACTCTTTGTATAACTCTAAGTTAAGTCAAAACCTCTCAGTGCTAGAGGCTATTCTCCGGAGAGGGGATGCTGATCTGGTCAAAGGAAGTCCGCAATGGAAAAAAAAAGGCCTGCTCATGTCCTCTGTACTGGGTTTATCAACTACTTCAAAAGGTATATTGATATATTTTAGTATATTGTATGCCCTGTTTCATCATATCATACATTTACATAGCACTTAATGCCCTTCGCAAACAGTTTATGTCGTATAATCATCATCAGAATGAAAGGTGAAGGACTATTTTAATATTGTTTTTTATCTCCAATGTTCAGGAAAGCTTTTGGCACAAAGGATCCACTGTGCCATGCTGCCTTTCTCAGGGATTATAGAAACTGAAAAATAACGCATTTCAACACAGAATAGACAGACAGACAGATAGATATATAATGCTATCTAGTCTGATAACAGGTGAGAAGAGCAAAAAACTAACCCTAAAATAGCATTGATCTATTTTAATTTCCTGCCATAATTTTTCACTTTTGCCAAGGCACATGAATTTATGACCCTGAAAAAGGTGTATTGTACGAAAATGGATAGGGAAAGAGAGATAGAACATTTCCAATTAGGTCTAGGAATGGGATAGATAAGGAAAAGATTCAGGGGGAAAGTAATACTTGATCTGTACTTTGAAAACAATGGCATGGAGGATGGCCAATACATAGACCTAGTAGAGAGTATATGACAAATTTGAGAAATAGCAACTTCTTAGTTGGATGAAATGCAAAATACACAATGGGAGGGTAAGAAGTAATAAAAGGTAAAAAGGCAGGTATGTGGGTAGAAGGTGAATTGTTTATTAAAAGCCAAACTTACTTATTTATTAAAAATGCCTCCCAGAGGCATCGGGGAGTCCTGAAATGCTTTGATGTCAGTTTTGTACCTAAGTAATGTTATTTCGTCATGTGTGTATAGAATGAATTAAAATGGAAAGTGACTGGACACAGAGAAGCAAATTAGAAAACTACTACAGAAACGGTCCAGGAGAGAGGGTGGTGTGTACCTGAAATAGATTTAATTTAGCATGGAATAAAAGAAAGATAAGAATATGGGCAAAGTTGTGGAGTTCAGATTTAAAGAATTAGTAAATGAATGTGAAGGATGAAGGAAGATTCTGAGATTGGGCAAAACTATGTATCAGTGGAGGCAGGGGAAATTCAGGGGAAAGCATACTTTATTTTAGCCCTTCAAATGAGGAGTGCCTAGAGTCTAATACTGTTTGAGGATTAATCTGTTTGCTGTAATAATAGTAACTGAAAATTTTGGAAATTGCTGGAAGTCAACATGATTTTTACCTGGAGGAAAAAAGTTAGTCTTGGATTAAGATGATCTGAATTTGAGCTTTGATTTTCAGACAATGTAAATGACGTTTAAGATATCTGAGACTCAGTTTCTTCATCTGTAAAACAAGAAAAATAATAATTGTCCCTTCTATCTCATAGGATTGTTTTCTGAGGAAAAACGAAGTTGAGAAACACCAAATAAAGTTAAGCAATCAGTATTATCATTGTTATAAGTACCTTGTTATAAGTACCTGTTTCTAAACAATCTCAAATGAAGCAAGCTAATGTCATTTTAAATAATATATAATAGTGAGTTGTATGTACTGTAAGTATTTAATTATGTGATTTCTAAAACATCAAAATTTTAGTTAATAATCATCCCAATTTTCCAAAAGTATTTTAGTAAACATTTGCCTTAGAGGGAAATCTCAGAGAGCCTAGCAATTTTTGGTGTCCCTTCTAAAATAAAATTCTCTTTCTAACCTAACTTACATAATCAACTGATGACTTCATTAACACAAAATTCACTTGCACTCAAAAAAATTCCCTGAAGTAGTGAATGGTACAAAAATTCTCAAAGGTAATTTATAAGTCATAGTAAAACCCAGTTTTCATATCTTGAGGGAAAAGCAGAAAATGTGACAGTAATTAAATGATATTTTTTCATTATAACTCAAAATGTAATAATAATAGTTGTGACTAAAATAGCATTGATCTATTTCAATTTCCTGCCATAATTTTTAATTTTTGCCAAGGCACTTGAAATTGTGACCTTAAAAATGTGTATACTCTGAAGTAATCATTTTAGAAGAATAATGTCCATCAAATACACTGATCATGAAATAGTCTCCACAGGGCCTGATCTGATTTTTATTATCTACATATTCAAGTATATACAAGTTGACAACATTTAAAATTTAGAATGACAACATTTAGAATTGTGTCCTGACAGCTTTTATTTCAAGTAAAACTGTCTGGTTTAATGCATTAAGAAACTGATTAATAAAGGAATCATCTTGCTAAATTATAAAAAAATTAACAACTTAGGAAATAAGAGAACCAAACTACAGATAATTCATTTACTCAATTAGTCCTCCTCCACTCAATTAATTATATAATGGTAGGCCACTCAGTGAAGTAAAAATAACTCAAAATGTCAAAAGAAAAGTAACTCCAAAGTTCTAGGATAGAACTTAGCATTTTTATTTTTGTGCCATGGATTTTGGGTAGTCTGATTAAGTCTATGGACCTCTTCCTAGAATCAAGTTTTTAAATAAACAAAATAAAATATATAGCATTAAAAAGGAAACCAAACACAGTGAAGTAGAATTATTAATATTATTTTAAAAAAACTTCAAGGATGCCAGGTTAAGAACTACTATTCTCATGTAAAGTTATATCTCTATTATAGTTAAAATGATTTTCTCAAACTAAATTATTTGACTAATAAAATGAATGTGGTCTGTTTTTTAAACCAATGATTTATGCTCTCTCACTCTCAATTGACAACAGCAAAGATTCACTAGAATATCCCAGCAAAAGGTTCCCACATTTATTCTTCAAAGAATCAAAAGCAAAATTATTTTCCCAGGTAATTTAGTGTTTTAGAATGACTGGTTAAAATGAGTCATGGAATTCAAGGCATTTTAAAACTATTTTAAAACCAGTGAACCTCTTATGTTTTATCTTTTAAAAAAAACTGGTACTATAGAGATATTAATTCTATAGCAATTTCTGATGTTATACATTTTTCTATATGTTTCAACTTAAGCTCTTAAAATGATACTGACTTCAGATGGAATTTAAGGAAAATTTTAAACAATTAAGTAGATATAGTCTCAGAGAGAGGTTATAAATGGTGAAGGGGAGATTTTTCAATGCTTTCAGAGGACAATGGTGCCACATTAAAGAGAAAGAGAGCCCTCTAATCCACAGATCAATTTTTAAATATAATATCTATATTTTTGTATTTTTGTTTTGTAAATATTTCCTACTTATATTTTAATCTGTTTTCAGTCACATTTGAGAGGCCTCATGAGAGAGTTTGTGGGCCATATGTTTGTTTGGCACATCTGCTCAAGGATGCCAAAAAAAATCCAGATATTTGGAATCTTGGATTTAAGAATTTAATGGCAAGTCAAGAAGCATTTATTAAGTGACGGCTACATAGCAAGTCTGTTAAGCATTGAGGATACAAAAAAAGGTTCACATCAGGAGAAAAAAGTGAGTCTACACTCTCAGGAGAGTCAGTCTACACCAAGGGAGACAAAAAGATGTAGACAGGGGGGTAACATTGGGGATAGTTTTAAGATTAGGGAGTATTAAAGAAGGTTTCTTTTTTCTTATTTTTTTAAAGATGGTTTCTTGAAGAAGATGAGGTTGAAGGATGCCAGGGAAGGCACCAGTCCTATGAAAGGTATTAAAAAATCCATCAGAGTTCAGAAATTATTCATGAAATGGATCTTAGTGTGCAAAAAGGCACTAATTTCCTTCAAAAATCATCCTTTCCTGTGAACTCATCCAACCCTTCTGGAGAGCTATTTGGAACTATGCCCAAAGGGCAACAAAAATGTGCATACCCTTTGACCCAGCAATACCACTACTGGGTCTATACCCTGAAGAGATGAGGAAAAAGGGTAAAAATATTACTTGTATAAAAATATTTATAGCAGCCCTGTTTGTGGTGGCAAAGAATTGGAAATCCAGTAAATGTCCTTCAATTGGGGAATGGCTTAGCAAACTGTGGTCTATGTATGTCATGGAACACTATTGTTCTATGAGAAATCAGGAGGGACGGGATTTCAGGGAAGCCTGAAGGGATTTGCATGAACTGATGCTGAGTGAGATGAGCAGAACCAGAAAAACACTGTACACCCTAATAGCAACATGGGGGTGATGTTCAACCTTGAAGGACTTGCTCCTTCCATCAGTGCGACAATCGGGAACAATTTTGGGCTGTCTGCAAAGGAGAGTGCCATCTGTATCCAGATAAGGAGCTGTGGAGTTTGAACAAAATGCAAGGACCTATACCGTTTAATTTAGGAAAAAACCAGATAGCTTATTGTCTCATCTTGTTACCTCTTAGACTTGTCTTCTCTTTAGGGATATGATTTCTCTCTCATCACACCCAATTTGGAACAAGGTACAGCATAGAAACAAAGTAAAGACTGACAGAGTGCTTTCTGTGGGGGGGGGGGGAGGAAGCAAGATGGGGGAAAATGTAAAACTCAAATAATATCTTTAATAAAAATAAATTTTTAAAAAATCATCCTTTCTAGAAAACTTGTTTACAGTGAGATTAAAAAAGTCTACTACTGTAAAGTCCTACAATGAAACTGGGCTCTTTTTTTTTTAATTTTATTTCTGTAAGACAATGGAGGTGAGGTTAAGTGACTTGCCCAAGCTCGGCTCGGCAATTATTAAGCGTCTGAGATCGTATTTGAATTCAGGTCCTCCTGACTCCAGGGCTGGTGCTCCATCCATTGTGCCACCTAGCTGCCCCCCTTCTTTATTTCTAAAATCAGCTTGCTAACATTAACTTACAAAGCTAAAACTTCCTATTAGTTGAGTTTTCAATTTGTTTTTCTATTAACAGTCAGAGATTACAATGCCCTCTCAAATCTCCCTATCTACTAGTTTTGCTTGATCCCTATTATGTCAAATTGAAGCAGTTCAGGAGTATTTCAGGAGGGCATAGAACTAGGTGTGAAGGGGTGGGGGGACAAAGGGGAGGGCAGTAGACTGAGAATCAGAAAAACCAAGCTTCAAGACTTCCTTTGATATACACTTATGGAGGCATACTGGGCAACTCACTTGAAGCTCCCAATGACCCCCCCACACACACCCTGGAAACTAAACTGTGAATCTTACTGGGATCTAGTAGCAGTACAGGAAAATCTTTACACCAGTAATATCCTAAGTCTGGTACAAAATGTATCCAAATAGTTCAATGAACCTACAATCTCATCAACCTGGAATTTCCTTCAATATGTAGATTTAAACCATTGGAGATCTCTCTCTCTCTCTCTCTCTCTCTCTCTCTCTCTCTCACACACACACACACACACACACACACACACACACAAACACACAAACACAAACTCACAAAAGTGAACTAGAATACGTTATGGCGGAGCCTTTGTAGCTGGTTGGTTTTAGGATTTAATTGATATTTAATAAAGAGAAGGAATAATTTTACGCATTGTATGTGTAAGAGACTGAGACAAGAAGAAATACAGGGGGACAGTGAAAGAGAACATCTATCTTTCCAGAAATAATATCTTTTTGAAAAGGTATTAATTCTCATAAGGCACATTAAATTAATTTAAAAGTAAGACTTAAATGAAACAAGAATAAGAACTAAACTGGCTAACAAGTAAATATATGTGAGTAAGATTTTATGGAAAATAAACTATTAAAAAATTTATGAGCCCCTTACTCCCTCTTTTTTCTGATTTCACAATAGACAAGATTTCAGCCACAGGACACACAAATGACCAGTTCAAGTTCAAGGGTTCACTGCACATGAATTTCCATAAATATCATTCGACAGTTTTGGCAGTATAATGAAGCCTGCAATTACACAGCAGGGTATTTCTCCAATACACTAGTATAATGCTTCTAACATTTGGCATCAAGACATACAAATAATACAAACTGCTTCAGTTGTTGAACTTTTGAAGTACATTTTAAATCTCTCCATCCCCCTCAGTTATTTCAAAATCTGCCAGAGGATTTGAAATACTGATCCCAGTCTTGGGGGGGGGGGGGGCAAAACAACAACAAAAAAGGTGTCAGTGTTCTATTCATTGGGGAGATACCAATTAGTGAGACCTGCTTTCAATATGATGCCAATTAATTCCAGTACAAGTCCTCATCATGAAATAACCTCTTTCTCTAACCAAGTGGCTGTGCCTTCTTGTCTTTAGTAATGTCTGATTTTGACTGGAAAAGCCTGGTAAGCATCTGACATATTACCTCCTGAGGCTAAAGGCTCTGGGCATGACCTGAAATGCCTCAGAACCAAACTGACCATCTTCATTTATTATTAGTAGGCATTCATTCGAATAAGAGCTTGCTTTCCTTATTTTGGCAACTGATCCATCATCTGTTTAATATTATACCTCCTATGCAGAAGGAAGTTTCATTTCAAATTCAGACTGCTGCTAAGCATCATTTGCAGGATTTGAAATCTGCCTCCTTCAAAGCATCGGGTGTAGCTAAAGGACCAGGGTTCAAATCCAGCCTCTAGGATGTTTAACACATGTGACTTTCCAAAATTCCTCCCCCCCATTATTTGCTCAATTGTAAAATGAGCATCAGACTAGACTGCCTCTGAGCTCCTTCCAGCAATGTATGAGCCGATGTGGGATTTACAACTAGAAACTGGTCCCATGACTAGAAGAGAAGAATGGTAGGCGTCATGCAGAAAGTGGACACAGAGTCACTTAGTGGCTCCCACAGACCAGGGCCTCCAAAGCTCAATCTTCAGAATAGATTGAGGATAGTTCTTTTCTAGGGTAGAAGTGAGTAGTTAATGTTTATCCCACAAACCACATGGTGGAGGAGGGACAGGAAAAAGAGAGATGGAACAAAATTGTATGTGCTACTAATCAGTCAGTTGGCTATCCACTTGGATATCTACTCGGAAATATAAATTTATATACTTTATGTGTTTGGAACGATCTCTGTTTTTATCAAACTATGAAACCCCAGTATGAAAACTCCTTCTTTCTTCCTAGACCTGTAGTTCCAATCCCTTCATAAATCATAAAAATTAGAATCAGAACCAAAATGTATCTTAGTGGTCATAGATTCCAACACCCTCATTTTACAAATAAGGAAACCAATGTATAGAAATGTTAACTGATTTGCTGAGGGGGACAGGGGGACATATGACTAATACATATCTGAAGGTGTATTTGAATTTAATTTTACTGATTATAACACACTGCCTCTCATTTTAATAAAGTTATAAATTCTAGGACCTAAATAAAAATACCACATCAAAAATATAATTTGCATAAATATAAAATACTAATTTTGTGATTTATTTAACTCAGTATAAATATGATGTTAATAGTATAAATACCCAAATTACAAAACAAATTTTAGATTTTCAAATTTTCATACCAGAGTCCAAAAGAATGTGGTAAGAACAATATTTTCAAACTAGAGAGAAAAAAGAAAAACATGAAAGAAAAAAAATTCTGTATGATTTTAATGTTTATTTGCCAAGCTGGAAATGCTTCCATGAACCGTGAACCTACCTATCCTGGTCAAAATCAAGGTTAAGTTAAGTTAGGCCCCTTCATAAGGAATTTGGTCATCAGATGATGATTACAAAACAGCAACAAGAGCAAATTACAAAGAGCATTAAGTAAAATGAAGTGGTTAAACTGTACTTTGCTGGAACACTTCACACCAATGGGGAAAAATTTTTTTTTTTAAAGTTACAGTAGAAAGACAGTTTTCTAAATGCTTCAATCATTGTGAATACCAAAACCTAAAGCTAATCAGTCATTTACATTTTATATTAAAATGCTTATTATTCAAGTTACAAAATACTTCAATTAAAAATTGATTGAAAAATAGTTCAAGGGAGGCTAGGTGGCGCAGTGGATAAAGCACCAGCCCTGGAGTCAGGAGTACCTGGGTTCAAATCCGGTCTCAGACACTTAATAATTACCTAGCCGTGTGGCCTTGGGCAAGCCACTTAACCCCATTTGCCTTGCAAAAAAAACCTAAAAAAAAAAAAAGAAAAAGAAAATAGTTAAATACCCCAAAAAAACATCAAACACCCTAACAACAACATAGGGGTGACGATCAACCTTGATAGACCTGCTCATTCCATCAGTGCAACAACCAGGGACAATTTGAGCTGTCTGCAATGGAGAATACCATCTGTATCCAGAGAAAGAACTGTGGAGTGTGAACGAAGACCAAGGACTATTACCTTTAATTTAGGGGGGGAAAAAACTTGCTATCTTATAGTCTGATCTTGCTGTCTTCTTTTTCTTTATGTTTCTTCCTTAAGGATAGGATTTCTCTCTCATCACATTCAATTTGGATCAATGTCTACCATGGAAACAATGTAAAGACGGCAAACTGACATCTGTGGTGGGGGGGGAAGTAAGATTAGGAGGGAAATTGTAAAAATCAAAATAAGTAAAATCTTTTAAAAAATCAAATCAAATAAAAAATCAAAAAAGGAAAAACAGTTCAATAGTTTGTTTTACTATTTAGTTTTAGTCAAAATTAACTATGTAGTAATGGCAACTAAGAGAATTTGGAAATATTTCGTATGTTTTAGAAAGATTATTAAACTTGCTGAAATTCATGTACTAAATTTTTTGAACTGCTAATAACATTTTAAGAGGTTAAAGAAAGAATTAACAGCAATAAGCTAAGAAAAAAAAGTAAAATGATTAATAAATCAGACCTTATCTCCCCAGAAGAATTTTATGCCCCAGCATAGACACATTGAGCACATTGTACCATTGTTATAACATTTTTATATGTTTTCATAACATAAACACTCACTCATTCGGAAATACATACAAATATACAAAATGCAAATATGCAAAGTAACAAGATTACAACCTAAAGATTATACTATGTCTTTTTCTGGTTTTATTCTAGAATCAATACCTTCACCATGGGGCCTTTCTTCATCCTTCTAGTTACCAAAAGTTTTCCTCCAAAGTTACCACATTTCTGTACTGTTTACTAGAGGGTAAAAAGTGGAAGTCAGGAACTATTTCTCGTTAACTTTTCTATCTCTGTTAGGCAGTCATAGACTATAAAAGGATCATTTCATTTTTTATAACATCCACAATCTGGGATTCTTCCTTGCAAACGCCCAGTAATGAGAAAATCACCACTTCCAGAAGCATCCCATTTCTCACTGTCAGCTCTAACTTTTGTCACTCAGCTGTAATCTGCCACCCCCCACCAAGCAACTTTCATCCATTGCTCCTAATTCTGGTTTCTGCAATCCAATTTTCTGGGCATTTATCAGTCACCTATTATATACTAGACTTTGAGAACACAAAAATTAAAGGACTTGTCCCAAGAAACTTATAATCTTCTATAGATATGGGAGGAAATAAAAGATGAAAGCATATATGCAAAAGAATCACATCGATAATGATACTTCATTTACACTACAGCTAAATTAATTACCTAAGTAATTGAAATAACAGTTATCCTAGCATGCAGACCAAAGTCTGTGAAGTCAAATACAGAGCTCTTTTTACTATACATCACTGCCTCAAAGGTAAAGGTGGGGGAAGGAGAGAAACATTAAGAAAAACAATATAAGAAGAGAAATGTGTACACACTCATATATATATATGTATATATATATACATATATATACATATACACACATATAATCAAAGATTGATCTGAAATATGTGTGTACATATATATGTGTGTTTGTGCATACATATGGATATATATATTCATTAGATTGTGAAACTGAGTACATTGTCAACGTTTTCAATTCCCATTCTTCAGCACCTATCAAACTATTTAGCAAATAATAGACATTTGAATATTTGTTAAAATGAATATATCAGAATACATGTGTGCGATAGTAAAAGTGTGAAGGGCAAACATTTAAGGAACAATTGGTTTCAATTAATTCTAGAAAGCCTGGAAGGATCACACTTTTGGAGAATACCATTTGTATCCAGGGAAAGAATTGTGGAGTTTGAACAAAGACCAAGGACCTTCAATTTAAAAAAAAAAAACCTGTTATCTTATTATGTAATTTTGTTATCTCTTCAACTTTATTTTTTCCTTTGAGGATATGATTTCTCTCTCAACACATTCAACTTAGATCAATGTATACCATGGAAATAATGTAAAGACTAACAGACTGCCTTCTGTGGGGGTGGGAGGGGAGGAAAGCGAGATTAGGAGGGAAAACTGTAAAATTCAAAATAAATATGTTTTTAAAAAGTGTGAAGGGAATAAACATTAATTATTGCATACCAGGCATAGCATATATTACAAATATTAGTATGGTTGATCTGACTCTGAAGAAGGGACTATGCTCTAAGATAATATTTCTTAACCTCTCACATGTAGATTATTATGCAGGACTGGGTATAAAGACAATTGCTCATTAAATCTTGATTTAGGATTTAAAGAGGCCATTGCATTTCTTAGTCAATATAAACTCCTTTAGATAAGCTATTTCCCTTTGAACAAATATTTGCCAGATTTTTTCGTCTCATGCTACAACATGCCTAGCATCTATTTTCATCAAATTGTGGGACAAGGGGTTAAGTGATAGAAACTTTTTCAATTTACTTTTGTTACTGCTGTACTTTTCAAGGCCTTCCTAAACTAGGTTATGGACTCTGAACATTGAGTATTACACTTAATTTTATAGGTGCTAGGGAACCAACCAGGAACCTTTGTAGATAGAGTAAGAGGGGATGATATGTAAGACTTGAACTTTTAAAAAATTTCTTTATCAATCTACTGAGAATGTATTTGGAGTAGGCAAAAGAATCAATAGACAATTAAATACTTCTGAAATGAGAAGATAAAGCATTTACCACAGTGGTGGCATTTTAAGAGGAGAAAAGAACGCATATTTGAGAGAAATAGATAATACACAAAACTGGATAACAGATTGTATATGGGCAATGAAACAAAATGAGGAGCTAAAGATGAGGTCTAGGTTGTGAGTCTAGGTGACTGGGAGGATAGTAGTACCCTGACAATAATATGGAAGTTAGGAAAGGGGACGAGCTAGAGAAAAAGATGATAAGTTCAATTCTGAGCATCCCTAAAGAATAGCTATCTAACAGGGAATTTAAGATGCAAGACTTGAGGTTATAGCAGAGAGATTCTTTCTGGATAAATTTTAGAATCATTAGCTCATGATAAACAAATTAATGGGAGAGAACATGGGAAAGAAGAGGTTCCAGATCAGAGCCTTGTGGGACATTCATGGTTAGCAAGCATGACAAGCGTGAACTCCAACGAAACAAACTAAAAGTCTGTGATCAGTGTCAAAGGCAATAAGAGGGGTCAAAAAAAAAAAAGATTGAGCAAAGGCCATTGGATTTGACAAGTTATCAATCACCGGTACCTTAGAAGTGAGCCTCCTTGATTAAATGAGGTGAGAAACCAGATTGTAGAGCATTAAAAAGAAAAGGAAAGGAGGCAAAGGAATTCAGGCACAAAAGGTAAGAAAGATATAAAAGAATAGTTGGTGGACACAGAAGGTTCAAATGAGGGGGACTTTTTGAGGATAAAGACATCATGGACATATTTGTAAGCAGTGAAGCAGTCAAGAGATAAAGAGAAACTGAAAATTAAAGGTAGTGAGGGGGATAGAGAGGACAATATATAGACGACTGGATGGAATGAAATAATTTGTGCAGGTTGAGTTACTTGCTTTCACAAGAAGAGCCACATCATCATGTGAGGTGAGAATAAAAGAGGTGACAGTTGCAAAAAGCAACTGAGTGACATGAGATGAGGAGGGATGAAGAAGTTCTAGGAAATGGACTAGAAGGTATAATATATGAATAGATTACAAAGATATAAGAAGGAGCCAGATTGTGATGAGCCTTGAATAATGCACCAAAGAGGTTATTAGTTACACCCTCAGATCACAGAAAAACCATGGGAAGTTTTTTCAGGAGGAAGGTAATAATATTACAAATAACAAAGAACTTTGAATAACAAGAAAAAAGATTTTTAGTTTAAGAAAATAACTGAAAGTTGAGTGGAAGGTGGATTTAAGAAGATTAAATGGAGAGGAAAAAGAAAATTCAGGAATGCTGAAAGACACTGCAAGAGAAGTGATAAGGTACTAAGCAAGGCAATGGTTTGTTGAATAGAGGAAGAAAAAATGGATATATCAAATTGATGATGAAGGGAAATGAAAAGATATGGTAACCAAACCAAGTGGATAGGTGGGGTGAATTAGAGTAAGGAGTCAAAGATGAAACTAAAGTTATAAACTAGGGTGACTGAAAGGCTGAGGGTGCCCTTCATAATAAGAGGCCCAGTTTGAGGGGAAAGATAAGAGGTTGTGTTTTGCACAAGTTGAGTTTGAAATAATATACAGTGGGCATCCAGTTCAAAATGTCCCAGATGCAGTTGGTGAGGCAGAGTTGGAACTCAAGAGAAGAACTATGACTAAATATGTATACCAACCTAGAATATTTCTCAGAGACAGAAAAACTGAACTTTGGGGAGTCAATTAATTAGATAACAGAGTGAGATAAAACAAGAGAAAAGGGAAGAGGACACAGAAGAGAGCCTAAGGGACACCTAATGGGCATTAATGGAAGTGAGAGGGATGAAGAACCAATGTGGAAGACTTATAAGTAGTAAGAAGAAAAGTGTACACCCTAGAAAGAACTGTTTCATGAAAATCTAAAGAGAAGAATCGAGAGGGAGATGATCAATATGTCAAATACCACAAAGAGGTCAAGAAAAATATTGATAAATTTGGAAAGAACACATTCCATTAAAGGAAGAAGTCCAAAACCAGAAATGCAAGTTCTCACAGGAGTGAGAGGAGAGGAAGAAGAGACACCTGACACAGCTATTTCAAGGGCTTCAATTGAGAACAGAAAGAGATGTATAGGATCACAGATGGTCTGTATAATGGAATCTAAATGATCTTTTAAAGAAGTGGAAACTTGGACCTGTTTATTGAAAGGAGGGAAGGAATCAATTTATTTGGAGTAAATGAAGTTTGGGAGTAGTGATAAGAAGAGCAACCTACTGAGCAGAATGGGAGGAGGATCTTGGGTACACAGAAAGGTATAGGCTTTGGAGAAAGAGAAGGGCTCAGAAGGAAATGAGATAATGAGAAGGGGAGAAGTAAAAGGGCTGTAGGCTAATGACCATTTTATTGGCAAATTCAGAGTCAGTGTCCTCAAAAAGATGGGTGAGAGAGAAGAGTTTTTGAAAAGCTACTGTGGTAAAAGAGATAGGAATCAGGGAGGAGAAAATATATTACCTTCTTCGGTAAGTGTATAGATGAGATTATATAACATAAACTTGTAATGAACCCCATCACTATGGTTTCATGACTTAGTTTCTGTTCAGCTGAATGTGAGTAGGAGTGTAGTTGGCAGATGGTTAAATAAATCTGAACTGGGCTTCAGCAAATGTAATCAGTAGTAGCAAAAGCAGGCATGGGATTCGGGGGTAGGCTAAAGTGTCAAGTAGGACTTTTTGGCAATGAATCAAGATTGAAAAAGGAAAGAAATGTAACTAGTTCATAAAATGGAAGAACAAAGTTATTGACATAGTGAATGTGAAGGAAAGTGTTACGGGTTAGTCAACATAGGGAAAGATGACATGATAAAGAATTACAATTAGATAAAGGCATTTCAGAGTTCATGAATGTTAAAATAAAATATTGCAGCTGATAGTATGTTTATCCCTGAATGTAAGTGAGGTAGAGGAGAGGAATATGTTAGAGATGGAGACAAAGAAAAGTTAAGATATTTGAAGTCTCCAAGTATGAAGACCAGAAAATAGGTAATGCAGTGGATAGAACCACTAAATATGAATTCAAGAAGTCTCATCAAATAAAAGTTTGAATGTGGCCTCAGACACTGACTAGCTATGTGACCCTAGGCAAATCACTTAACTCTCTTTGCCTCAAGATGCTCATCTGTAAATTGAGATGGAGAAAGAAATGGTCAAACCAATTCTACTACCTCTGCCGAGAAAACCCCAAATGGAATCAGGAAGATTGAACAACTTAACAAGAATATGAAATCATGATTGTGAGGAGAGACTAGGAACTGATAGATCATGGCTATCAAGCTCTAGAATGGTCAATAAATGTGAACAGCATAAATCTCAAAGTAGGAGACTGCTGAGAGATGGTGGCAAAAGAAGAGTATTGAAATTGCAATGATGAAGAATAACTCCCATTGCCCACCATCACCAAATATGCTGGTCTGTGTGTATAATACAGTTTGAGAGAGTCAGAATGTGAAGACGGGGCGAATGACTTTGGTTACCTGCAATTTTATTAGATTTCCTTAGTATTGAGCACCATGGTGGTGAAAAATACTTTCAAATTAGGAAAAATTAGATGAAATACAATTAAATACATATATTCACAAAATAATTACATTTGATAGTTTCCCTCAATTATTATTTTAAACAATGTACTTGCCAGAAAGTAGATTCCTTTTTCTACAACCAGACCTAAAACATTTTATGTAATTTCTACTTAAAGACATTTTCTAAAATTTACCATATATAGTCCCTCTGGCATCAGATGATATTTTCCCTTGTCCTCTGTTCATAGGGAAAACTACTCTTATTTTAATCCTGTCTTATTTCAGTTAACCAAGCAATATTCATTTCACTACCATATTCGTTTAAACATAATTTTATTGAAGTCACACTTGGGGGAATTCAATTCCTGTCATGGTTTACAGTCAGTGATGGGCTTAGTGTCAGAAGGAATCACAGATGAGTCTTTTATAATTTATGGGTGGAAAACTCAGAAATTGTAAATAATAATTTTTACAATATATTATTACATTCATATTATGGATTGTGAGACTCAACCAACGTAATATGAAACATGCCATCTGGAAAAGGGGACGTAAAATTTCCTTCAATTTCAGGTTGAGTACTAAAAAAAGATTTTAAGGAAAAAAAATGGATAGAGAAAACTGATCAGCTCCAGTGGGTTACAAATGACATGTTCAACAGGACATAGACTATTAGCAGTAATTTTATAAGTCCTCTAAATCAATTCCTTATATAATTTTAGAACTGTTTTCTGATTTCAAAAATAAGCTATTTAATCTCTGTAATTATAAAATGTGGTTACTTTCATTAGCTATGCTCCTCTGATCCTTTTCATTTCAGTGTTATGGCTTCCTTGCATATTGCTCACATTCATACTCTCTTGCTAATAAAAACAAAGTAGTACTTTAACAGTCATATGGTCTTGTGCACTGAAAGAAGTTCCATTCAGTGTTTATTTTTAGACATTGGGGTTTTTTTTCTTATAAAATAGACTGCAGTCACCAAGCTGAATGAGCCTTCCCATTTTTTTAATGGATAAAGCACTGTTAACTCTTCCTGTAGCACGTAGTAGACTATGTAGCTATGACAGTCTCTTGAACCTCACATTCCACTGAGAAAAATGTGGAGAAAAGCATAAAGTAAATATTGTTATTTATCCTTCATCCTTAGAGAAGTCCATGGCATCAGGGAAGTGATGTCATGACAAGCAACTGAACTGGATTTGAGGGAGGAGATGCTATGCTAAATCACCAGCCTCACTTTCCCCTTCAGAGCTGTTTGGGTCCAGTGACCAGATATGGAGTTAAATGACATGCTTAAGGTCACATAGCTAGAAATGTCAAGTGTCTGAAGCCACATTTCAACTTCAGGACCAGTGTTCTATCCACTGTACCAATAATAAAACATGGTTCATTTAATTGGAAGGCTATGATTTTTTTTTTACTCTTATGATGAGAAAAGGAAATATTTCTATACATCTCCAAATAATCATTTGTTTTTGGATCACTCAGAAGGACTTCCTATAAAATAGGAAGAAAATGCAGAGTAACCCACAAGCTGTAAAGAGAAGATAAAATGTATTCTGAATGTGTCTGCCCTAAATCTTTCTGGTAATGTTTCCAAAAGTCCACATTTGAAAGTATTAGAGACTTTTTTGTAGACTAATATTCAGTAGCAGAGATTGAGTTTGCATAAATTCTGGCTGAAGAAGGATCATGGTCACACATATTAATAATTGATTAAAGTTATATTGATGAAATAAAAGAACATACATTGAAATTTTAGATGCTAACTTTGAAGCATTTTGTAGTAAATGGATACAATATTAAATTTCATTAAGTGATTGTGTGGTTAACCCAAAACCACATGGAATGAATTAGAAGAATCAATTGGTAAATTAAACAAAAACAGAAAAAGAAAAGAACTTAGGAACGAGATTTAGCTGATAAAGAAAAACCACCTCCCGAATCTTCACAGCATAAAATATTTCTACCAATCAAAATCAAACAAGACTTTAAAAACACAAAAGCACATGTTAGAACACACAGCCCCCTGTGCTGGGCACACTACATTCTTTCCAGGTCAAGTAAGTACTTTCTTCCATTTCAAATATAAACATAGTAGGGAACTGCATGAAAAAGTCACAAAGGTAAGAGCTAAAATTTCTCAAATTAACTCTTTCCTATGACTTCTATCCTTTGTTAAACTATTTTTTTTTATTTTTATAGCATGCAGATAAATAATTTTAAAAAGAGACTACTTAAAAGTAACAAATTATAGATTTTATTTGTTGAGGCATTGGAACTAATTCTATAACCCAGCTCCCACCCAGTCCAAATATACATGTGTCACCCTTCCTCCTTCCTCACCACACATACTTTAAAAGAAGCTAGCATTTCACAAGAGTAATCCCATCTTGTTTTCCAGAATAGGATTTCATTAGTAAGGGTTGCTATTTATAACAAATGGGCTTTTAAATTTTATTTTTAATTTGTGTAATAAAATAAGCATTTCCATAGCGTAGGGCAATAAAAAAGAGAATCACACATGAAATTGAAATTCTACCAAATTCTACCAAATTCTACCAAAAGCAACATGCTATTCCTTTCAAATATACAACAAAATTATCATGTACATTTCTTTATTCTTCCCTCCATCCAACTTCCTATTCCATGGACCATTACTCTTAGACACAAATAGGTGTATGTGTGTATGTACTTTTCTATGCATACGTCTATGGGTTCTTCCTCTAGATGCAGCAATACCACTATTTGGTCTATTTCAAGATTAAAAATAAGGAGAAAGGGGCAGTTAGGTGGCATAGTGGATAAAGCACCGGCCTTGGAGTCAGGAGTACCTAGGTTCAAATCCGGTCTCTGACACTTAATAACTACCTAGCTGTGTGGCCTTGGGCAAGCCACTTAACCCCATTTGCCTTGCAAAAACCTAAAAAAAATTATGAGAAAAAGGAAAAGAATCTACATATTCCAAAATATTTATGGCAGACCTCTCTGTGTTGCCAAAGGAATCGAAATTACAGTTGAGGAACAGTTGAACAAGTTGTGATTGATTGTGATGGAATACTACTGAGTTCACTGATAAGCTCGATGATTTTAGATTAATATGGCAACATCTGTTTAAAAAAATGAAGACTGAAATGAGTAGATCCAAAAGAACAATTTTATTAATATAACAGCAATTCAAATCTCAGTGATACAGACAACTCACTAAGGCTATAAAATTGCATGGAGGTGCTTCCCAGCACTGTGAAAAAGAATTTCCTTATCTGAGAATTCTCTACATAAATAAAATCACAGATGCAATCCCTATCTAAATAGAAGAGGGATAAATATCTTATGAATTTTAAAATTAACATATCAGATATTTCAAAACAAAATTTAAAGAAAACTGGAATATAATTTGAAATCTACAAAAATGTACACTTTTCATCTTGATAATACCTTTAAAGATCAAGTTTTCTGGTGTTGTTTTGAATTTTTGTGCCTTTTCGTTCTTTGTTTATTTAATAAGCACCAAGCAACTCAAAGTTCTCCTCTAATGAACTGGAGGAAGAAGTGTGTGTGTGTGTGTGTGTGTGTGTGTGTGTGTGTGTGTGTGTGTGTGTGTGTATGTGTGTGTATGTTATAGTCTGATCTCAAACTTTGAGGACTAAACAGAGTATGTTTTATCTGAATAATGAATGTGAAACCAAGCCTTAGAAATTGGCATTAGTGCTATTTCCTATCATAGCTCCTGTTTGTTTATGTTGGAATTCTTATAAATTGGGTGTTATTTCCTTTCCACAAAGTTTAAATGTAAAATCGCCAAGAAGGTGTTTTTTTGGCTTCTTTCCCTCCCCCCCCAAAATAAATAATTCCATTGCTTCGATTATGTAAGAAACCTTCCCATGATATTCCACCTATTAGCAAAATGTTTGCATGTTGAATTTCTTATCCTAACCCCACCTCCAAAGCCGAAATTTTTAAAGTTTCTTTTTAAACTAAAATGAATAAAAAATGCTCTTCCAGTACATATCTATGCCCCCAAAGAATCATTTATCTCTTCTCTTCACAGCTGAAACTTGCAAACTCTTAAGTAAATTGGTTCAGTTTATTTTGACTTCCTGCCTAGACTCTTCCTTCCAGAGAAAACATTAGAGCAATATTTTCAGTCATTAAGTACTCTTAAAATTAAATACTGCTATTTAAGCTGTTTCTGTATCTCGTCTCTCCCTCTGTCTCTCCCTGTCTCTCCCTGTCTCTCCCTCTGTCTGTCTCTCTGTCTCTGTCTCTCTCTCACTTACACACACACACACACACACACACACACACACACACACGACATTCTTTTAAATTCTTCTGGATATAATACCTAATTTCCAGTATTAAAGAGACACATATGGGCATATAGTGATTTCCACTTTTACTGAAGCAGAAATGCATAAAAGTTACAAATATGACCTTTGTATATATGCAACAAAATGGAATACATAGTGGTTAACTACAAGTGCAAAGTTGTCTCTGCCCAGTGAACTGGGGGGATGGAGGGGGTGAATTTGTTGAAAGTTCATGCACCCCTGTTGCACATTTGTTATAATTAAACAAGGAGATTATACAGACTGCTGACAAGGATTACAAAATAGAATGGCGCCACCTGACCCTTCCCATCCATTAATTAGTAAAGAATTTTAGGTGCCAATTAACAAGAAGCAGAAGAAAAAAGATCAGTAAACACAGCTCGTATTAAAATTGATAGTTAACTCTTTTGGCTCAAGGTTTCATTAATGTCTTCCTTAAAAATGAATTCACCCCCCAATTTTTCGGGTTTTATACCAGTTTTGCAAAGTAATTTTTCAATCTATTGAAACAAGATTTTATTCTATATAGTTGGAAATAAACTAAAATAGTAAATATATCTATTGTCATAGCCAAATAGACTAATAGGATCTCACTTTACTGAAAGAATGCATTAAAGTCATAAAATGAAACAATTTATAAAGGCAGGTTCTGGACCTGGAGTTAGAAAGATCTTAATTCAAATGTAGCCTCAGATATGTACTAGCTGTGTGACCCTGGGAAAATCACTTAACCTCTCTTTCTTTTAATCCACTTTAGAAAAACTATTATCTTTGCCAAGAAAACCCCAAGAAGGGTCACAAAAAGTTAGACAGGATTGACATGACATAAAAACTGCATACTAAAAATTCAAATTGTTCCTGAAGTTGAATGATTTTATTTGTAAATACACTATCTTTTTTTGGCTACACTAGGGTTTAGTTTGGTGACTACATTTTTATGTATTAAGTGATTTTAGCACGCTGTCTCAGACCAGAACTTGTCAAAAGTGAGGGGAATATCATTCCCCAATTGATAAATGATCAAAGGATAAGAACAGACAGTTTTCAGATGAAGAAATTAAAACTATGTATCCTATGAAAAAATGCTCCAAATCATTATTGATTAGAGAAATGCAAATTAAAACAACAACGAGTATCACCTCACATCTATCAGATTGGCCAGGATGAAAAAAAGGGAAACTGATCAATGTTGAAGAGGTTGTGAGAGGATTGGGGCATTAATGCATTGCTGGTGGAGTTGTGAACAGATCTAACCTTTCTGGAGAGCAATATGGAACTATGCCCAGAGAGCAATAAAACTGTTCCTATCCTTTGACCCAGAAATTTCAAATATCCAGAACAAATTATTAAAAAGGGAAAATTCCTACATGTTCCAACATATTCATAGCAACTTTTTGTAGTGGCAAAGAATTGGAAATGAAAGGGATGCCCCTCAATTGGGGGATGGCAAAACAAATTATGGCACATGAATAATATAGAATACTCTTGTTCTATAAGAAGCCATAAATGTTTGGACTCTAGAAGCATGGAATGACTTACAAGATCTGATGCTGAGCAAAGGGAGTACAACCAAGAGAGCAATGTGCACAGCAACACCAACATTGTGAGATATCATTATTGATGGAAGCAGCTCCTCTCAACAGTTCAGAGATATAGGACAACCATATTAGAATGGCTATGAACTATATTATCTTCATCCAGAGGAAAAACAAAACGAAACACACACACACACACACACACACACACACACACACACACACACAGAAACACAGAAACACAAATACAAAAAATCCCAACCCTTCAGAATCTGATGAACACTTTATAAAAATCATCTCTTATGTATCTCTTTCCCTTAATCCTAATTCCTCATGCCAAAAATAACTAATCTGTAAACATGTTTATCAAAAAGATGTGGGGTGGCTAGGTGGCACTGTGGATAGAGCACTGGGCCTAGAGTCAGGCGGACCTGAGTTCAAATCCGACCTCAGGCAATTAACAATTACCAAGCTATATGGCCTTAGCAAGCCACTCAACCTCAATGCCTTGCAAAAACCTTTAAAAAAAAAAACATGTATGTACAATCCTAACCTGAATGTTTGCAGCTGAGGGGACCGGGCTGGAAACAGAGGGCGGAAGGAAATTTTGTGACTTCAAAATATACATGCATATAATGGGTGAAAATAAATAAATCTTTTGAAAAGTAAGGGGAATAAAGTGTTGTGTAAACATGAGTAATATGGTAATATGTTAAATATGACCATACATATACAACTTCTATTGGATTGTTCAGTGCAATGGAGAGGGAGGAGGGAAGAGAAGGAGGTAAGAAAATGTGAAAGCCAAAAGCCTAAAAAAGGATGAATGGTGAAAATTATCTTTCCATATATTTGAAAAAATAAAATGAAAGATTTGTTGAAAAAATAAAATAGAGGTAGTTAGGTGGTGCAGTGGATAGAGTACCAGCTCTCAATGGTCTTACATTGACATAGGGAAACACAAGGAAAGGAAGTATGAGAACAAGGTAGAAATGTATTCTGAGACAGGTTAGAAGTAAACACAGAGGGGCAGCCAGGTGGCGCAGTGGATAGAGCACTGGTCCTGGAATCAGGAGGACCTGAATTCGAATCCAACCTCAGACACTTAATAATTACCTAGCTGTGTGACCTTGGGCAAGTCATTTGACCACATTGCCTTGTAAAAACCAAAATATCAAAAATAAAATAAAATAAAGAGTTGTGGTGTAAATTTCTAATGCATGCTTGAATCTGCCTTGGCAAATCTCTTTTCCTTCTTTGCTTTCATAGTTAAGTGACCTCATCAAGCCTCATAGGTTTAATTATAATCTAATACATATATAATTACCACATCCATAGTCTGACCTATTTTCTTTCATGAACTTCCCTCCCATATCACCAACTACTGATTGAACAACTTGAACTATGTGTGTCTCCCTAGGCATCTGAAATTCAATATATCCAATACAGGGCTTCAACTGCTATCCCTCTTCAAATTAGCCCCTCTTTTGACTTTCTCTATTACTTCATGAGGATACTACAAACTTTCCAGTGAAACTCTTAAAATTTTTTCAACTCTTCTCTCTAAATCACCCCTCATATCCAATCAGTTGTCAAATCTTGTTGCTTCTATGATCAAAACATCTCTCATAAATTTCTCCATCTCTCAACTCACAAAGTCAACACTCTACTTGACACGTCTCACCTGGATAATCATTAGTAGACATTTATTTGAACTCCCTGTTCTGCAGGCTTCCCTCACGCCAAACTACGTTTCTTATAACTGTCAAACTCCAGTGCACCAAGAATAGTGTACTCTGTCTGACACTTAAAGGTCTTCAATGGAATTGCCCCTTGCTCCATTTATGCCTCTTTATATTTTGTTCCTCTCTAAGCTAATCCATGGTCACTCGTCCACTTGTTTGTCTTTCCATACAATACTCTATCTGCCTTTCTGATAGGCATGTGCATGACGGTAACAATCTATATCCAAAGGCTCCCATCTTCACCTCTACCTTTTGGCTTCCAGCTATGTTCAAGTTTCAGCATATTATTCATCTTTGGGATGAGGTCTTTTCCAGACTTTATACAAACTAGTAAATGTTTGCCCTCCTTCCTTTCTTAAGAAGATCACTCTGTGGGGGGAGGTGATGCCATGAAAAGCATGAGAATTGGATCTGAGGGAGGAGGTGCTGTGCTAAAGTCACCAGCCTCACATTCTCCTCCAGAGCCATCTGTCAGATATGAATCAGGATGACTGGAGATGACCCTGGATGAGAGGCAGAGTTAATTGACTTGCCCACGGTCATACAGCTAATAGTCAAGTATCTGGGTTTGGACTGACTCCTGTTCTCATAACTTGAAGGTCAGTACTCTATCCACTGCTACATCTCGCTACCCACCAGACTACCTTCCTCATTAGGATGTTGATTCTACTACAAGTTTAATGCTCTAAAGAGGTCAGTGATAAGCAGAAAAGTCCTCTCATAAACGAAAACATTTATTAACTGTACTTTTTGTGATAGCAAATAATAGAAAACAAAGTAGATCCCCATCAGTTGGGAAATGGCTAAAGAACTGTGGAACTTGAATAGAATGAGATGTTACTATCTCATAAAAAATGATGACCACAGAAAAGCATGGAAAAACTCACATTATATGATGAATGACTAAAACACTGTAAATAAAAAAAAACAGAATTACAAAATAGTCGAAAGTGAATATTTCAAAACAACATGGAATAATTAAGACTCCAAAACAGAGATACAAGAAAACAACCTTTTTAGAGGAAAAGTCTACAAGTATTGTTTGCTGCATATGTTTTGAAATTTTACCACTGCAAGATTTATTTTGCTGATTTTTTTTCTACCTCTTTTTTTTATAGATCTTATCTGTTCTGTGGAACAGAGTAAGAGGCATAATGGATGAAATTCTGGTGATATAAAAATACTAATAAAATTTATTTTATCAAAAGAAAATGACATGATCTGGTCAGATAGTGAGAAAAAGTAATCAAAGATAGATGGATAAGTAGTTCAAGTGCTACATTTCCTCTTTACAAGCATTTAAAAAGACCCTAGGAAAGGCTTCTAATAGGCTGAGTAGGACCTCTGCTAAAATAATTTTTTGGAGAAAATCACAAGAATTACATAGGATGGAAAGAGATAAATAAGCCACAATCCACAATGGTTAATTATTGAGATCCAAAATACACTAAACTACCGAAGGCATCAAATACTGAAATAGTTCACCATTATTTACAAGTATAGGTAATTTCACCTCTTTGGGACTCAGTTTGTGCATCTGCAAAGTTCCAAGATAATATCTTGCAAAAACAATTTACAAGTTTCACCACTTCTCTGATTAAATAGCAATATTCTGGAATATCTGCAATTTTTTAAAAATAATTTTTAATTAACAAGCATGAATTTCCTCTTCTTGCTCTTCCACTAAAAGAACAAAATTTTTAAGTATTCTTTTAAAGATTGCATTATTCATATTCAAAAATGTCTTCTTATTCTATGTCCCAAATGAACCACATTTCATTCAAGAGGTGGGTGGGTAATACAAGTCTTCCTTAATCATCTAAATTAATGGCTGGTCACTGCATTAATTAGAGATTTTAAATCTTCTGATGTTACTCCTTCTCTTTATAATATTGCTATTTTTAAAAATCCTCACTGGATATTTACATTGTTCTTTTCATCAGTTCATACAAGTCTTCCTAGATTTTTTCTGAAACCATCCCTTTCATCCTTTCCATTATATTTATATGGCATGAAAGGTTCATCTGTTTTTTGATAAAGAGCCATCTCCTTGAATTTACAATTGCTTTTTGCTTTCAAAAAGAATTGTTATAATTATTTTTTGTATATATAACATTTTTCTGCTAATTCTCTGATTTCTTTGGGTATAGAGCTAGAAGACATTTTATTCATTATTCGCAATACAGTGATTTTGGGAGCATAGCTCCAAAATGGCTTTTCAGAATGTCCTGAACAATTCATAACTTCATCAATGCTGAATAAATGTAACTTTTTTTCATAGCCTTTTTTTTAGGTTTTTGCAAGGCAAACAGGGTTAAATGGCTTGCCCAAGGCCACACAGTGAGGTAATTATTAAGTGTCTGAGACTGAATTTGAACTCAGGGACTCATGACTCCAAGTCCAGTGGCTTTATCCACTGCGCCACCTTGCCCTTCATAGCCTTTCAAAACCTGTCATTTTACTTTTTAAAAAATATTTTTCCAATCTAATGAATATGAGTTTGAAACTTGAAGTTGTTTTGATTTTTAATTATTACTCATTTAAAACCTCTTTTGCCATTATGGCATGAACTTATACTTCACTTTCATATTTTTAAATATATATATATATACTTGATATTTTTAACCTTTTGTTCTTACAAATGAATTTTGTTCTTATTTTCTAAGTTTTCTCAAATTATTCTTGAGTAATTTGACTGACATGATACTACATTCATAATTTAAGTGGTATTATCATTTTTGTTATTTAGGCTCTCCAGACACAAAAACAAAACTCATCTATAAAATGAGCTGGAGAAGATAATGGCAAACCACTTCAGTGTCATTGCCAAGAAAACCACAATAAGTCAATCAGAGTCAGCCACGACTAAAGACTTAACAATAACAACAGTGAATTAATCATGGTACAATTTGCTTTTCTCCATTGTTTGTCAAGATTTGTTTTAAAGCACTAACATGTAGTTAATTTTTGTACATATACCATTCATAACTAAGATACAAAAATCAGTTTATTGAAACTCAATAATCAAGTTCTAACAAATCTATTCTTTTTCTAAAATTGAGACGTACTTAATATCTTTTTTTTTTGGATTTGTCTGTCTTAAAGGGAAATATTGGGGCCTCCACTTCATTTATTTTTGTTTTCTGTATTTCACTCTATTTCCATTAATTCTTCCCCTAAGAATATGAATGTCATTCCCTTCAGTGTGCATGTGTTTTATATTGATATTGATTCAATGTATAGTAAATTTTTGGTATAAGCTAATTTCCTTGTTCATCTCTTTTAAAGAAATCAATTTTTACTGTTTCCTTGTCTGAGATCATGATTTCTACCTTTGCTTTCTGTTTCAAATTTTAAACTAAAGCATAATAGATTTCCCCACCCCATGTTTTAAGTCTGTTTATCATTTTGTTTCCTATTAAACAAAAAAAAAAAAAACTGTTGAATTTCTTACCTACTCACTTCCTCCATGATGATTGTTAATTGTGTTATTGATTCTATCCTATTCTCTCATCCTTTTTACTCTCTCCTTTGCACTCCCTTGTTAAGAAGGAACAGGTAAAAAAAGAGCATATTCAGTTCACTAGTGCTCCGCTCTTATAATCAGGTTTCTCTCCCCTAATGCTGCTCTACTTTTCTCATCTAGAATCCAATCAAAAATTCTTCCTCATTCTTTATTTTATTTTAAAAGCTACCTTCAGGGGCAGCTAGGTGGCACAGTGGATAAAGCACCAGACCTGGAGTCAGGAGTACCTGAGTTCAAATGCGGCCTCAGACACTTAATAATTACCTGGCTGTGTGAACTTGGGCAAGCCACTTAACACCATTGCCTTGCAAAAACCTAAAAAAAAAAAGCTGCCTTCATCATGCACCCTCTTAAGTTAGCTTGTTTTATCCACAATGAATTTCTTCCTGAATCTACTCTATCTTTTGCTCTCACCATTTGCAAACAGGCTATATGCTTTGGAATTTCTCTGAATTCTTCACCATGCCCTTCCTTCAGGTACCTCCCCTCTTCCCCAGATTTTCTGCTTTCTTTTGTGTGTCTTATCCCCTTATATTGTAAGCTCCTTCAGAGCATAAATTCTTTCTTTTTCATATTTGTATCCTTAGAACAGTAGATCTTTAATAAATGTTTATTGACTAATCAACTATTCTCTCTTCTCCCCCTTTCTTCCTATTTTCATTGTAGAAGCCTGTGTAATTTTTATCAAATATTGTGCTTTCATTTTACTTTTCTTAGAACCCTACATATGCAAGTGAGTTTTGAGAAATACCTCTACCCCTCCTCCTGAAATGCTTCTATTTGTACACAAGATTATAGGAGGTAAGTTCCTTCAACTTCCTTCCTTCATTCTTCCCTAATTCATTCCTTTCCAATTCTTACTTTCAATGATTTCACTTCTTTTCAAATTTTTCCACTCTCTTATTTATAATATTGTATGGTCTTTTAACAGATTGACGTGCTCTCAACAAAACTCCCATTTGCCAAACAATATACTTATTCGTTCCTTATACATGATTTAGCATGGTGTGGACTATATGCACCTCACTTCAAACCCTGAGTAATATTTAGATGCTTGTTGTTTCTCACAAATGCCTCCTTTCATTGGCCAAATTTTGGTCTTTTTGTTTTTTGCCTGAATAGCAGTGGGACATCAGTCATTATGCTACAAAATCTTTGGTGAATCTATACCTGGGATTTGATATGACAGACATATGCTCTATGCCATCCATGTATACTTTGTAACTCATGGAGTATCTATACAGCTATAATTTCAATAGCTTCTATTCATTTGGTTCACCCCATCCTCATAGAAGCTATCCCAAATAGAGTTTTTCCTATCGATTATTAACAAAAGAAATGGCAGAGAGCATATGTCTGTCATATCAAATCCCAGACATAGATTCACCAAAGATTTTCCAACAGAATGACTGATGTCCCACTGCTATTCAGATTAAAAAAAAAAAGAAAAAAAGACAAAACTTTGCCAATGAAAGGAGGCATTTGTGAGAAACAATGCACCTCTAAACATTACTCAGGGTTTAAAGTGGGGTATGCATAGCCAAGACCATAATAAACTATGTATATGGAACAAATGAAATAAATATAAAAGGAACTCAATATTCAATGGGAAAGATAAATCACATATGAGTAAAACAACTTAAAGCATATACAAAAAAATTCCAATAAAGACAAGTGGGAGTTAACGACCATGAAGATTCATGTGGGATAGAATCAAACTTAGTCTTCATTACAAAGTCATCATTGCACATTTTTCCTGATCCTTGAATTTTTACTCACAATTTCAAAGCATTGCTTCACTCGAGTCCTTTGTAACCACTTATACACAAAGAAATTTGTGGGAGAAGATTCCCAAATACCCCTCCCAGTTCAGAAGGTAAGGAAAAGAATAAAATATCATGGAGAGGGAAGTTGGACTAAACAGGAAATTTTTGACTATATGCAGAGAGAAGAGGTGCCAAGGTGGAAGAAGATCAGAAAAAATAGTTATCAAGGGAAGACACTGCAAACCCAAACCAAATAGAATCATGGCTCACTGCTCCCTTTAAGAATGATATGCCTGTACCAAATTTGTTACCTTCCTGAGCAGATCCTACTTGGAACACTGTGGGGACAAGATGAAATGATCCACTTTCCACCCATTTAGTTATCCTAGAATTTCCTTCTCTATTCTTATTTTATCTATTTGCTGTCTGTAAATTTTTTCAGGTTTCATATATTCAAAGAAAAGTTGACTTCTGTTGCATTCTTAAGGAACTGAATCATCAAGGAAGGAGAAGTCAAGAGAGCCTTGCCTTAGACTTAACAAACCTATATTAATTTAATTTAAACTAATATTAATGTGCCAAACACTATAAAAGTTTTAGATACAAGAAAGGATTATTTCATTTATAGCGTAAGGATATTTCACCTATAATCAGTACTAATATGAAAAACTTAAACATATTTATAATTGCCAACAAATGGGTACTTCCCTCACAGAAGTCAGTGCTGGCATATAGCTTTTCATACAATTTATTCATTTTTTGAATCCATGCAGTTTTTCTGGAGGGGATCTCTGCAAAGGTCAAACTGTCTTGAAAATTCAAGATTAATTTCCTTAGGCCTCAGCTTTACCCCATAAAGTACACATGGGAAAACATTTCTGAACTTAAAAAGAAAGTCCAGTGCAATTAAATTTTATACAGATAAATAGTCCTAAGAAAGATACAGAGCATAACAGAAAAAGAACCAGCAGAACCTGAATTCAAGACCCACCTGACAAATACTGTTTTTTTGTCACCTGGGGAAATCAAATCACATTAGCTCTCAGGTCTACAGGCAACCAACCCTCTTCAGTCAAAAAGTTGCTGAGTAGGTGCTGACCTTCAGGTCTTTAAAGAGCTTAACTCACATTTCAGAGCCAAAAAAAGGTGTCAGTGAAGTGTAAACTCCACTGAGCGAGAAAGGCTTCTAGTTCTAGCAATGGTCTAATATTAGTTGTTTCCTGGGAAGCAACTTAATCAGGTTCAAATAAGCTCAACACATTAAAGGTGGGAATCCCACCTAAGTGAGGAATATGCTTGCTAAAATTCACAAAAGCCATCTATATTAGAAGTTCTAGTCTATGGTCTGGGAACTCTATAGGTTTATTAATAATTGTATCACATTTTAATGGATTTCCCCTTTTGATCCTTTGTATTTTATGCATCTAAATTGATACTATGAGAAGGGTTCCATAGAATTCATCAGACTGACAAAGGGGAACAGGACATAAGATGGTGGGGAAAAAAACTTTGCTTTTCAAAAAAAATTGAGGGGTTCAAACTACCAAATGATTATTTTATCAAGCTAGAAAAAATAGTAACAAAATTCATCTGGAGCAACAAAAGGTCAAGAATAGCAAGGGAACTAATGAAAAAACAACAAAGGAAGGTGGTCTAGCTCTACCAGATTTAAAACTCTTCTATAAAGGGGCAGACAACAAAACTGCCTGGTAATGGATCAGTCGATTGGGATAAGTTCAGAAGAAACAGTAGTAAATGACTACAGTAATCTGTTGTTTGATAAACCCAAAGATATTAGCTTCAAGAACAAGAACTCGACTATTGGACAAAAGTTTTTGGGAAAACTGGACAATTATATGGCAAAAACTAGACATAGACCCACATCACACACCCTATACCAAAATAAGGTCAAAATGGATAAGAATTTAGATAGAAAGGGCAACACCACAGTTAAACTAATACAGCAAGAAATACTTTCTCTATCTGATCTATGGAAACGGGACAAATTTATGACTAAACAAGAAATAGAGTACATTATAAACTGCAAAATGAATGATTTCATTATATTAAATAAAAAATTTGAATTAATAAAATCAGTCCTACCAAAATTAGAAGGAATGCAAAAAGCTGGGTAACAAGCTTCACCACTGGTCACATTTCTAAAATGTATAAAAAAGTGCATCAAATTTATTGTTCCAAGGACAGGAATTGACAGTTTTTCAAATGAAATTAACATTATATATATAATCATAGGACAAAATGATCCAAATCATTATCAATCGGGGAAATGCAAATTAAAACAATGAGGTTATCACCTCACATTTATCATATTGGCCAAGATGAGAAAAAGGGAAAATGTCCAATTTTGGAGAGTTTGCAGGAGGATTGGGATTGCTGGTGGAGTTGTGAACAGATCCAACCATTCTGGGGAGCAATTTGGGACTATGACCAAAGAGCAATAAAACTGTTCATACACTTTGACTCAGCAATTCCAATCTTAGGCTTATATCCAGGAGAAATGATTTAAAAAGTCACATATTCCAAAATATTTATAGCAGCTTTTTTGTAATATCAAAGAATTGGAAATTGAGGGGATGCCCATCAATTGAGGGGATATACCATAGCTTGGTTAAACAAGTTCTGATACATGAATATTATGGGAAATCATTGTTCTATCAGAACCCATAAATGGTTGGACTCTAGAAGCAAAGAAAGAATTGCAGAATCTGATGCCCAGTGAAGGGAGCAGAACCACACAAACAATGTAAACATTAACAATAACACTGTAATATGATCAAGCCTGCTGGATGCAACTGCTCTTGCAGTTCAGAGAGCTAGGGCAACTGTATTAGACCATTTATGGACAATGTTATCCCTATTCCAAGGAAGAAAAACAAAACAAAAAATTTTTCAGAATCTGAGGAACACTATATTCACTTAAAAAAACCACACATGTATTTCTTTTCCTTAATACTAATTCCTCATACCAAAAATGGCTACCCTGTAAACATGATGAACACTGAGGGGGAGGGGAGGGTAGTGGGAAGAGAGGGTGGAAGGAAATCTTGTAATTTAGAAATATGCATATGCATATGGATAATTGTTTTTCAAAAAATTTCACATTTGAAAAAAGTCAAATATCAATAAAAAACTTGAGAGGGTTGTGAGCTGAACAAGTAGGCAGGGCTCATCCCTAGGATTGAGTCTATAAAATAACTCTCCAGTAAGATGTTTCCTAGGAAAATAAATCACAAAAATTGTATATTATTTGTTCCATGAAAATTCACCAAAAGCACTACATATTTGTTACCTGAAAACTCTGAATTTCTGACCATTTAAGAATTTGCAGACAACAAATATGTAGGGAATGAATGTGTGCAAAGGTTCTCAGAGAGAGAATCAAATAAGAGGATCAGAAAAAGAAAATCAGAACAAAATCTGGTTGACCTACCTACCTTTTCTATTTGTTTCTTTTTTCCAAAATTATTATAAAATGTATTCCTTCAGGAATGCTTTAAAATATTTTCTAGTCATAACCATGGATTCTACTGATCATTTCTATAAAATGACTACTTACTTTTATGAGAGACACAGGAATACCAACCCAAATGCTATAAATTATTAAGAATAAGTATTTCTCAGAAAATTTTGCTCCTTTCCCCAACACACCTACAGAAATATCATCTTTGTGTAAATTCTTCTAATTTTATCTGTACTATTAAAAAAAACCCTTACTTGTAATAGGCTAAATGAAGGACAGATGTTGTAAATGCTGGGTCCATAATGAAGCATTAAAATGCTGTTGGCACCAGGAACCCTGTGATACAGTTTAGTCTGTTTTTGTAATAGGTGTGTTTTTACAGCTGTAAAAGCACTAAAAATTACTGTCTCTGTTCCAATATTAATATAAAATCAATGAAAATATCTTGACAGCTTGCTGAAGACATTGAACTATTGTTCATATCAAAATTGCAACACTGGCACATTCATCTCAATATATTTCAAGGAGTTAAATGTTTAAGCTAGTAAGACAAAACTGAATTCAAGGCTCTCTCAAGTATTTTTAAGAATAATAACAATGTGTTTTATTGAAAAGGAATTCATTATACTTCATTGCCACAAGTTTTTTGGTTTTCCCATCTTGCCCAGGCTAGGACAGCACTCATTCATGAGCCAATGTCATGACAGATCTGAAATTCTGTTCCTGGATCTTCAATTCATCAACTCCCATCCTCCTAACATTGATTTCCTTTTCGAGGCCTCATTTAGGTAATTGCCATATAAAAACGCTTATTAATTCTTGCTACCCACCTGCCCACTGGCTCTATGCTCCAAAACAACAACAACACGCCTAAAGCCTAGATCGGACTGTCATTCTTCCACTCACGTAAATTCAGGGACTCTCTGTCAGTCTGGCCTCCAGCTTGAAGAGCAACCTCTCCTGTCTAATATTTATCTTTTCAAAGTGATTTGATATCACTCCTCATCACATATCTTCTTTCTCTAATATACAGACCTCTTTGTTGTTCTTTGTCTGTAACATTTTGTCTTCTAGCTCCATAAATTTGAACAGGCTTTTTCTGTAGGTTGGGGTATTCCTGTTCCTCTCCTCCACCTCCAAAAAATATCTGCCTCCCTTCAAGTCTAGACTGTGATGCGACCTTTGGATAATCCAGTTGTGATCTTATCCAGTTGTGAATGTTCCTCCCATACCCAATTAGTAATTTAGCTTTTTAATATGTCGATATTCACAGACACAGACACACACATACACATATATAGACACACACATATATAAATAATATATACATATAATTTTTATTTCTCTTTGGATCTTCTCCCTCTCCCAATCCCAGAATATAAACTTCTGAAGGTCAGGGACTATTTTGATTTTCTCTTTGTATGCCCAGAATCTTACACAAAGTGGGCACTTAATAAAAGCTTGATGAATAAAACTGGATTGATCTTTCCATATGGACCAAACAAGAAGACAACAGTAGGAAGAATATCTACTTTTTAAATGGTCAAGGAATCAACCAAAACATTTATGCAAAAAAAGGTCCTACAGAGGAAAATGAGGACCAAAAAGTTAAGATAAAAATTCTATTTTCTTTACTTTTTTACAAAAAAAAAAAAAAATAAAACTCCAAGTATTTCAACTAAAAGCAATCTTTGTGGTCATGGGGAAATTAAGAGAATATTTACAATACAGAATCTGTTCAAATTCATATTTTGCAGCTGAAATTACCCAGACTACAATAATTAAATTTGGAGTCTACAAATATATGAGATGAGCCCCCCCCCCCAATTTTTTAACCTGACAGACTATAACTGAATCTCAACATGCCATAATCTTACTGTAAACATCGATTCTGGACCATAATTTGGTTTTAAATGTGAATAACTTTTGATTCAAGAATACCACTACTCAGCCTGTATCCTGAAGAGATCATGAAAAAGAATACAAATTCAAGAAGTTCAAAAATATTCATAACAGTTCTTTTTGTTGTGGCAAACAATTGTAAATTGAGGGATGTCCATCAATTGGGTATTGGCTAAACAAATTATGATATATGTGTGTGATGGAACATTATTGATCCGTAAGAAATCATGAGGGATGGGATTTCAGAAAAGCCTGGAAAGACTTGAATGTACTGATGCTGAATGAAATGAGCAGAACCAGAAGAACATTATACACATTAACAACAGAATTGGGGTGATGATCAACTATGATGTCTTTGGTCATTTCAGCAGGAAAATAATTAAAGATACTTTTAAAACACTTGGGATAGAGTACCAGTCTCTGAGTCAGGAGGACCTGAGTTCAAATATGGACTAAGACACTTAATTATTACCTAGTTTTGGACTTTGGGCAAGTTATTTAAACCCACTTCCTTATATAAATAAAATGAAAGAAAAAATGTGTGAAAGAAAATACCATCCACATCCAATCAAAGTACTTTGGACTTTAAATGAAAACTAAAACTTATTATCTTCAATTTTTAAATTATCCTATGTATTATGCCATTTTTTCTCCAATGTTTTTTCTTCAATTTGGATCTGATTCTTCTCTCACAACATGATCAATATGGATCTATGTTTAGAGCTTATGTCAGATTACTTTCTGTCAGGGGAGGGAGAAGGAAAGGGAGAGAAAAAATCTAAAATATCAAAACTTTGCAAAAAATGATTGTTAAAAATCATTATTTCATGTAGTTGAAAAAACAAAATATTTTTCAAAATATAATTTGGTTTTAGGTTGGATTCATTTTTATACAATATCCAAGGAGATTAATTCATTAGTAATAATAAAGTACCAAGGGGATTTTGAAATTATATTTATCAACATGTTATAATAATTATAATAATAAAAATTTACAATATAATTGAATTGAAAGTAGGGACTGAATTGTTTTTCTTTTTTATATTTCCATTACCCAGGGGCAATGTCTTTAATATGAAATGGTTTGTTGAATTGAATGAAATATAAAGAGGCTGGCATAGGAGAAGACCCCGGGGTGAAGAGGAAGGGACTGCCTTTTGAGTACTATTGGAAGTAGAGAATGCATGGGGGGAGGCCGTGAGAGCACGACTAATCATATAGGACACACCTGGATTTTTGGACAGTTTCATCAATATCATCTACAAGCTTAATGAATAGTACGTCATATGATAAATTTACCATTATGTCCCTGTAAAGTCAGCTAAACATTTTTTATAAAAATTAGGACTGTTTTCATTTATATCAAGGTAATTTGATGTTCATAAATATATGAAATCACTACCATCAAAGTTTTTAAGGGACAAAAGTCATAAACTTGACACTGGTTTTGTAATTTTCTTCTCTGGCAGATATATGATGCAAGGCAATAAAGTCTCTGCAAGAAGGCTGGATATATCATGATGTCATTAGAATAAACAATAATGAAGT
Organism: Macrotis lagotis; assembly: GCF_037893015.1. Lineage (NCBI taxonomy): Eukaryota > Metazoa > Chordata > Mammalia > Peramelemorphia > Peramelidae > Macrotis > Macrotis lagotis. The sequence continues at coordinate 4,189,667 of NC_133660.1, read as the reverse complement.
GAATATATGAAATAATTAGAAATTTCGCTTCCTCAATAAAAGTGTTTTTTCAACATCTTATCTTTTATTAATCACAAAATATAAAGATAGCTAGCCCTTAACCCCACCTTAACTAATTTGCTTTTTCTTAGGAAATGAGCTGGGATTACTTTGTTGTTATTTGCACACCCCATAAAGACATAGGAGGGAGAAGTTCAAGAACATACATTGATGTCCTGTTCCATGGTTCCATGGAAGTCAGAGCCTTAAGAGTAATGAACTGTCAACATATTACTGTTGATCTTGTACAAACTGTTATGGCCTGAAGCCCTTGAGTGGGTTTAGCTAAAGTAAATATTAAATGTAAATGCAGGCTTTGAGTGCTCTATGAAGACTTCAAATCTCTTGTTTTATTAAGAGAACCTTTGTTGTGTGAGAGTTACTTAGACATACTGTATCGCTCCCTGTGGCCTTTTAGGGTAACCAAGGCTTGCAAGGAAGTTTCCAATGCCCGACAGGCTTTAAAGAACATTAAGAGTCAGATGGATGGTCTCCCCATGTTTCAGGATTCACAATCAAAGAATCCTTAGACTGACTAAATCATACATAATAAAAATGTATAGTCTTTAACTTCTCATTCTAATATCTAATTCTGATGTTTTTTCAGTTTTTCAAAGTTCATAAAGCTTCCCTTATATAGCACCTTATCTGAATACACACACACACACACACACACACACACACACACACGCACACGCAGTGCTTCCCAAACTCTCATTCTCATCAATGGATTAGGTCCCTGAAAAAGCAGCTAATTATTATTCTCAGGGTTCTGAGTTTAACCCTGAGGGATTTAGTTTCAATTAAAGTGGCTCACAAGTTCCTATCAACTTGCTTCTCATTAGTAATCAATTTTGCTTTTTAGCAAAAGTTAAATTATTAGGGGCAGCTAGGTGGTACAATAGATAAGGCACTGACCCTGGAGTCAGGAAGACCCGAGTTCAAATTCGGCTTCAGACACTTAATAATTGCCTAGCTATGTGACCTTGAGCAAGTCATGCAACCCTATTGCTTCAAATAAATAAAAAAATAAAGTTACTAAGATGGAGTAGTAAGAAGAATGTCATAAAAATAAGTCTGGATCAGTGCTCCTGTTACTATACCCAGGATTCATGGAAATAGCGGGCACAAAGTACAAAGGGAGTGAAGAGCATGTTGAGTGAACACCAAGAAAGAGTTTCAGAATAACTTCTCTTTGTAGACATCTCAAGAATTTCCCATTAGGGAACTTGGTTCTTTGTCAAAGCAGCCAGCATTCTACTTTTGCACAACTAATGCTATAAGGAAAAATTTAACTCATCTAACAGCCTAAAACTTGCCTTTATATAATGTAAACCTATTGCTCCTAGTTCTGTTCTTTAGGGCCAGACTTCTCTAAAACTCACTGGAACAACAGGATCAAAGTTTAAACAGAGCCATATTTTGAAGCCTGCAGGAAAGATACCAACAGAAAGGAGAAACAGAACATAAGACACAGATAATGAACTCAACTTTATAAGATCTGTTGGGAATAACTAGAAAGCAGTCTGGTAGAAATCAAGATTAGAATATCTTGCACTACATCCTACAATAAATTATAATGGCTAATGTATCCCTTTATAATTTATTGTAGAATATAGTTAAAGTTATTTAATATTAAAGATCATGTGGCAGGGGCTGTAAATCCTTAATCAAAAGAAGAGGTAATGGTAAAAGATAAAAATCAGCACAGAAGGCTCTTGCATGATTAAAATTAATAAATACATAATGAGAAGCAGTTAATTTTGATTTGATTTGGGGGGGGATTGGAGGGAGGGGAGGGGGAGGGGAGAATCTTTATGTCAAATTTTGTAGATAAAGTTTGGGTATCCAAGACAGGCAGCTAACATATATGTGTCTGTATGTCTGTGTGTCTGTGTGTGTGTATATCCACATATAGGCATATACACATATATATGTGTGTGTATATCCACATATAGGCATATCCACATATATGTGTGTGTATATCCAAATATAGGCATATCCACATATGTGTGTATACACATATAAGAATATATACACAAAGACTGAACAGTTATTAGAAGAATAAAAAACTATTGACCATATGGGAGAATGCTCTGAACAAATAATAAAAGAAATTCAAATTTTAACAAATGCTGAGAAACCCATCAAGTTGGCAAATATAAGAAATGAAGTAATAGTCAATAATAAAGGGGTTATGGAAAAACAGGCTCACAAATACACTGCTAGTAGGAGCCTTGAATTTGAACAATTTAGAATTATGCGAATAAAGTGACTCCTAATCCAGACATTCCTCTGTTAGGCCTATCTTTCAAGGAGATCACTGACCAAAAAAATATACGAAGGCAAATACACATTGTCTAAAAGGAGAAGAAACACTTTTTTTCTGGTATAAAAGAATCAGAAACAAAATAGATGCCCATAAACTTTGGAATAGTTAAGAATATGAACTAACAGAACTGTCCAATAAGGCAAATTAAGTTCAATACAGAGAAATGTGGAAAGTGGAAGCAGAAACCTAATGTACATAATGACAACAATATTGTAAATGGAATGAAAAAACAATAATGAAATTATAAAAAATGAATGCTGCAAAATTAATGATTAAAAAATACTTTACCCCCAAAGTAAAAAGACATGAGAGAACATCATCTCTTTTGTGAGTGACAGGGTAGGAAAACCAGATAAAGATAAGCACATATGATGCCCAGTTCGTAAGCATTTGATTGGATTTGTCCTTTTTTTTTTTTTTTGAAAGAAATTAATCAGTTGGGGCGGCTAGGTGGCGTAGTAGATAAAGCACCAGCCTTGGAGTCAGGAGTACCTGGGTTCAAATCTGGTCTCAGACACTTAATAATTACCTAGCTATGTGACTTCGGGCAAGCCACTTAACCCCGTTTGCCTTGCAAAAAAACCTAAAAAAAATTAATCAGTAAAATTCAAGAGTCCTTAAACATTTTGTGTCATGGACTTCCTTTTGTAGTCTGATATGAAATGATGACTTCTCTCATAATTTCAATTGAATTGCACTTCTCTAATAAATTCAACTGAATATCAAAATGAATAAGAAATATGATCACGAAAGAAATAATTATATCAAATACAATAAACCAAATACTGAAAAAAGCACCTTCAAAGATTTCATACTAAGAACCCGCATTAAAAAATGGTTTTCCAGTAGAGAAGAATAAAAGGGGAGATCTAGTCGGTTTTTTAAAAAAGTACCAACAAAAATATATTTTGAATTTAATAATAGTGGTTGTCTACCATATTTGCAGACTGAAATCAGTAGACAAGAAGAGAGTGGGGGTAAGAGAGAGGAAATGATAAGGATATACTACAAGAGAAGAGAATAGCCACTGAACCAGAGACCTAGAACTTCATAACCTTAGCTATCTGAGGCGAGAGAGGGTACTTCAAGATAGTGACTATGTTTCCTGTATTCAATGCTATTTGTCATTTGATACTTCCTGGATATCACAATACTTTCTATTTTAAGTAAATTGTTCTTGTTCTCACTATAAATGAGGTCATGTGTTAAATTCTAACTCATTTGAAAGGAGTAGATTCATAAGGCAGGAGGCTGTGAGTTTTACCATAAATAGTTTTGAACCTATCAGGCGGCATTTAGGGCATAGCTACCTGTGGGTTAATTCATCTGGCATAATATTTACTTTTCTTAATTTGGGGGAGATTTTTTCCTTTGCAATACTATTTTTAGTATTAAAAGTTAGGCTACTTCATAATTACTGTTGGGCTGAAATATCGCCATCACTGTTCAGTGCCTGGAAATTTGGTACACAGTAGCAAAACTGAACCCTCACCAAAGATTCTACTGCCTCTATCTTCACTCTTTTGCTCAGTCTTAACTGGTTTTTCATAATTCATAATGCTGCATCTTCTTAAAAAAAAGTATGCTATGTAAGTTGACCAAGCTAGTATCTAATGATTTACTAAAAAATGAAGTGCTAAGAACCCTGGGTACCCAGATTATTCAGTAACACCCCTCCCTAAACACACTGCTTACTCAAATGACATCATATCTGGATTTGAAATAATATGTGCCTATCTGTAGGCTTCCAGGCGCGGCTTTAAGTGGTTACTTTGATCAGGAGATACCCAAGCATTAGGAAGAAGGTGGAATGAAGAATTCCAAGTCACAATACTAAACCAAAAGAATTATTTTCCTTTTAGAGTGAATTTGAAGTATAAATATACTGTGATCCAGGACAGTGAAGGCACCACGGAGGACCCAGGTGGATAGTTTGTAGTAGGCTTATTTTATATTCAAATTACTGAACAAGGTACTTGGTTCTGCAATAAAGAAGAGAGCCAGGAATGGGGGGTGGGGGGAGTTTTAAAATGGATTGTCTTTTTCTACTAATGAGAATATGTAAGAATTTCAGTTCAATCATAAATGATTAACTCAACAGATTTTCCAGGTTGCAGGTTGGCTCATTTCAAAAGAAAAAAAATCTATATTCAAAGAGCATTGAATTAGTTCAGTAGAACTTCATGTCCTGGGTCACCGTGCTTTCTTTCTCTATTATTGTCAAGCTCAATTGGGCTACAGAGCCCTGACAAGAAACACAGAAATGTATCTCAAGGCTAGAAAGCAAAACTGGTACTGGAAATAAAGATATATCATTTTATTGATGAAGTTTAAAAAGCTATAGGCATGGAACAAGAAAAGGGGGAAGAATTTCACCTGCAGAAACCCTTAGCTCATCTGGAAAAGCATTAATTTGCTGTGCCATGCCGCAGCTGTGCATTCTGAATTAGAAACCATAATTTTAATAAAAAGGAAACAAAAGACTTGAAAAACATGGGAGCAATATTAATAGCTAGCTTGAATAACAGATTAGCCTGTTAATCAGTAAAGATACTGACATGAAATTTTCAAAGTCAGAGCACTTGGATAATACTTGTATTAATTAAAAGTCATACTTCATGTTTGAATATTCCAAAAGGATGAAATAAAAATAAATCAGGACATTATAATTTCATTCTCATCAGGTCAACAAAGAAACAGATTAAGCTACAAAAGCTAAAAATGACTTTAGAGAAACATGCCGAACACAGATTTAGAGGTAAACTAATGTAACTTGGATTAATTGATGAAATTCTTGTTACCAATGTTAATTGAAGATGGCAGAAAAAGCAGAAACACACTCACATATTCCTCTCTCTCTCTCTCTCTCTCTCTCTCTCTCTCTCTCTCTCTCTCTCTCTCTCTCTCTCTCTCTCTCTCTCCCCGCCCCACCCCCTTTAACATCCATCTGTTTTCCACAAGGAACTATGATTATGACAAACTGAATGTAAATGCATGTAAACTAAATAAACAAAGATTAGGGATACTCTCACAGGACCAAGTTAGTCAAAGGTCTCTCTTTAGCCATTCAATACTGGTTAAGCAGATGATGTACTTCGACTATCATACTCCAATAACTTCTCTGATCTTCTGCCACCAGATAAAAGCTCCATGGCTCAGTGGAGAAAGCAGTAAGCTTGGAGTAAAGAAATCTGCATTCATATCTGACCTAAGACATTGCCTTATGACCCCAGGTAAGTCATTTAGCTTCCATTTGCCTCAGTTTCTTCAGCTGTTATAAATGTCAATAATGAGACCACAAACCTACCAGAGATGAAGTGAGGGTCAAGCAAGATCATATTTGTAAAGTACTTGGTAGAGTGATTGGTACACAGTTTAACAGGTATTTAATAAAGACTTCTTATATTTTTATAAATGTATCTCCCCTACCTCTTCAAGTCCAGAAATGAGCAGTTCAAAAAAAGGGCAGGTTATTAATGATTCATCCCAATTATTACTGGAGTTACTTCTTGTTTAAAAGAATATGCTCGGGGGGCGGCTACATGGTGCACTGTTTAGAGCACTGGCCCTGGAGTCAGGAGACCCTGAGTTCAAATCCAGCCTCAAACACTTAATAATTACTTAGCTGTGTGGCCTTGGGGCAAGCCACTTAACCCCATTTGCTTTGCAAAAACCTAAAAATAAAAGAATATGATCAGAAGACACCTGTCTTGCTCAGAAATAATAAGTAGACTAGAGAAAACACTAAAAAATTAATTATTAAAGAGCATCTCTCTGCCAAGCTATCTACTAAGTAGGTGATGAAGATGTAAAAACAAAAATGAAAGAGAGCATATGCACACATCTAAGCCTACTCAAGATATATACTAAGAACATACCAAGTAATTGGAAAGAGGGGGAGGTTTAGGGGGAGGGATTGGTAGGCACTTGCAAATGTGAGAAATATTGACGTTTTCTCCTTAGTTCTTGAAGAAGACCACATCAGGGAGGTGATCTCATGACAAGCAAGCGAATTGAATTTGAGTGAGGGAGGGGTACAGAGAGGAAATGTGCAGTCACCAGTCTCACTTTTCCCTCTGGACTCATCTGGCTCCAATGGCCAGATATGGTTAAAATGACTGAAGATAGGAATACAGTGGGAGACTTTTACTTTTTAAACACTAGGTCTTTCCCAGGTCACAGTTTGACTGAGAATTAAGGTCTCACATAAAAACTATATGAGTTAAGTTTTGAAGAAAATTAAGGATTACATGAGGGAAAAATGAAGAGTTAAAGTATAATGAATGGCAGTCAGGAACAATAGATGGAATTATCGATGATCGAGAGTAACATGTAAGCCAAACCCAGTATACAATATAATCGATAAGAAAATTTATATTGTTTTCATTTTGTGCCATTTCACTGTTATTCTTTCAAGAAGTTTATGCCATAATAGGCAAGATACCAAATGAAAAAATTAATAAAAACTGGAGGCTAGAGCAGACACACTCTAAGTCTCATACAATGCTAAAAATATTATGAAAGTATCATGGACTTTCAGAGAGTCATGGACAGTAGTAGGAAATAAAGATTCACTTTATATCAAGGAGGAATAGTATGATACATGTCACTTCAATTTATAACATTTTTGGCTATAGAAGTCTCCTGTTGTTCTCTTCCGCTCTGGTAAATGTGATATCATATACCGGAAAGTCTTGTCATCCAACCCTGTCATAATTCAGATGAGGATACTGATACTAGAAGAATCAAGTGACTTGTCTAAGGTTACAAAATTTCTAAAAGAGAAAGTCAAAATTTCCTACACCTTCCTACAGCTCTCTTTTTCTCACCCTTTGTGTGACTGCACATATCCTTGCATATTTCTCCTTAAATCTAACCACTGGACCATTAATTTCTCTCCTAAATACCAGTGTCCTATAGTATCAACTAATGTCCTATAAGCAATCCAAATTCAACATTTTCAAAACATACTTCCCATCATGCAACGCCTTCCCTTTTCCTACTTGCCAATATCTAATAGAGGATTCTCCATCTTTTGAGTCACCCAGAGTTAAAACCTTGGAGTTATCCTTGACTCGTTCTTCCACCTCAGTTCTCATATTCACTTAATTGCCAAATTTTCTTGAGTCTATCTCCCTAATATACCCAACAAATCATCTATTGCTATTCATTCATACAACATCATTCTAGTTCAAGTTCAAAACAGTAGTTAAAAGAAAGTTAGAAATAGATCTCCTTGCCTTTTGGAGCGCTTCACATTATAACTGTAGCCTTGTTTATTATATATCATGTCACAGCCCTACTAGTTTCACTGTCCTGCCTCATTAATGGCACCCTTTTTCCTAGTAATCTGTCTCCACATAGATAACTATCCTCCAGGATTCCAATGCACTTCCCTTCTCACCTGAACCTCTCTCTAGCTTCCCCAGATTTGGGAGAAAATTCCACTGCTACAGGAAACCTAGCCTAATACCCCAAATTTTGAGTGCCTTTTCAGTTGCATGTGACTTTGTATACACTATTTCCCTCAAATGACTAGAAGTTCCTTCAGGGCAGGATCTGCTTTAAATTTGTCTTTTTTTTTATCCCCAGCACCTTGCAGAGTTCCTCACACATAAAAGTAATAAATACTTGTTAAATCACTGAACTGTTCAGATTATATTATTTTATGGTCCTAAATTGATCACACTTTTAAATATCTTTCAATATAATGTCTGTGCTTACATCACAGAAAACATTTTAAAGGAAACTGAAAATTTTAGTCAGCTACTATTCAGTTATTTGTCAATAAACCTTTATTAGGTATTTAATATGTGACAGGCACTGTCACTGGAGATACAATTGAGATAAAAATGAGAGGCAAACACAGGATAAATGGACAGATAGAAAGATGGATGGATGACAAGGAAATGGATCAAAGGATTTATGGATGGTTGGATGGATAATTGAAGAATGGAGAATGTATGGATGACAGATTGATGATGGATGGATGGATGGATGGATGGATGGATGGATGGATGGATGGATGGATGGATGGATGGATGGATGGTAGATAGTGTAAATGGAAGACAATCTCAAAAAGAATACTCTAGCATTGGAGGAAAGATAAATGTGAACAATTTAGACTATTATTTCAGAAGTTCATGGGAGAACTTCCATCCATAAATCTGAATCATAATCTGATCTGATGCATGAAATTCCTTCAACAATGCATTAAATTTTTAAATCCATAATTACATATACATGTGATTGCATATACATATGATTGCATATACATACATATCCTGATGAATACATGTTAGGTTAGCCATGGCTTATATCTGATTCTTTTGTTCAAGAAGATTTAAAAAAGCATTTGTGAGAAATGTAGGGTGTTAGGTTTCTATAGCATATGTGTTGAATACTTGACTAGACACTAGAATAAATTTGGGGCACAGAAAGGGGAAAACAAAGATGCTGGAACATATGCACAATGCAAGATATATACCCTGAAAATGTTACTTTGCATGCTTAATTGAGAAGACTTTCATCTTTCCAAAAAAAAAGTTTGGATTCATCAGCCTCGAGCACTATGGGACAATTTGATTCTAATACTTATTTTACTACATGACTAATATTGAAATGTTAGACACAATTTTAAGTCAACAGCCTTCGTCATATTGATTCCTGTCATATGGAAGGAGAAGGAAAGAGAGGAAGGTAGAAAAATGTAGAGTTCAAAACCTTACAAGAAGATGAATCTTGAAAACTATCACTGCAAACAAACAGAAAAATAAAATACCATATAATAATTATTTTTAAATTATGCAACAAGAGAACCAAATTGGGGGGAAGGAAAACTAGGAGGTAAGAACCTATACAAAAACTGAAGGAAGAAAAGTATGAATTTGCTAACCAAAATGATGTCCTATGATACTTGTTTTAGTCACTGTGAAAAACTCATAATATCATTTATAACCCCTGAATTCGTCCTGCTCTTATTGACATATCATCATCAAATGGAATCAGAAGATGTCAGTGGAGTACAAGTTCTCCCAGCTTCAAGAACATTAAGTACTTCAACTACTTATGAAGTACAGGTTTAGCAATAAATTACATGTCTGTTATCCATGGAAAGGTTCATCGACCAGCTGATTAATATTTTCAGTCATATCAAGTCATAAAGATTCCCTCTGAGGATATAGAGAGATTGTGATCAGTGCTGCCTATTGGATGAAATTGTGGTTTAATACTACAACACTAAAAATGAACAAATTTATTCCTTTTTCTGGATATAAGCATTTGTCACTTGGAACCGAAAATGTCTAAAGCTGGATTCATCATCTTTACTTCCAAATCACCTAATACTGACTTTTTTTTTTATTTTCAGGAAACAGTACCAATATACCCCAGTTAAGTCCAAAATGTGAATTTACAAACAAATTACTAAATCCTCTCATTTTACCCATCTTTTGTAGCAGCTACAGCTTTTGGCTCTACCTTTCCCTTTCTACTGCCAGCATCATAGATCAGGACTCATAAATTCACATGTAGCAAGAGATCTTTCAGGAGTAATATGATAATTGGATTAGCAATTCAAAGATGAAAGGTCTCTCAACCTCCAAACTTTCCTCCTTCCAAACCATTCCTTTGCAGTGTCAATAGATCAATCTTCCTAAAATATCTGCCTGCTTCAAACTTTCAGTAGTTTCCCATCCCATAGGATAAAATTCCAAATTCAGTGTTTTGAAGCATGGTAGCTCTTTAAGGTTAAGGAAAAAGCAAGAACAACAAACACAACATCATTCTTGAGGAACCTAAATAAGAAAAGTCTTAATAACTAAAAAAATGGAATTTTTAAATAGAAACTAAGAACAAATAAAAAAAATAGCAAATTGTTCTAGCTGAAGTACCAAGACACTCTGAGTAAGCGATAGAAGGGAAAATGTGTCTCAAAACAAACCACTAGCAACACTCTTAGTGTGAAAATTGCCCAGATTCTTGGTCAAAGTTACAATTTGAATGTGAGACTTCTTTTTTATAGTAAATTTAAATGTCCCTTTGTTCTTGTCCAAATGATCACAAGACATCAGAAAGAAGAAGGCTGAGTGAGGGGGAGAGGGAGATAATGTGATCTCTGTCTGATCCAAAAAAATAAAATTAAAATTAAAAAACAATTTAAGAAATGAAACTGCAACTTTAGTCTGGGAAGACTTCAAAGAAGATAATCTAGGTTGGGTACACTAAAAAATTCATTCTGGAATTTACTTAAGAAGGTTCTAAGGGAGAAATACCTTAAGTTATCCAATTTCAGCTTTTTAACAATACATACATATATGCATGTGTATGTATTTATTAATGTGTATGCAAACATCTATTATCTGTGATCTCATCAAGATGAATGTACATTTCAACAATGCAGGTAGCAGCACATCTATGATTTCCTCTATAATCCCCTGTTCATGTTCTCTTGTACTCCTGACAAGGTGCCCACCCAAATCATCTTCTAAATCAGAAATTCTCACATAGGTGGGCAGTACTCCACCTTGACCCCCTGCACCTCCAAATACTCCTTAATTTGAAAATTTAAAAATGAAATTGTTTCTCAAATGACAATACTTTAATTGAATTAAAGGGAGAAATTTTAAATACTTTAATGAGGTGATCATTAAAATGAGATTTTTAAATTAGCTACTATTTTTGTTACCTTTACTAAGATTTTGCCCCCCCCAAGTAATTAAAATTCCCTCTGCTATTTTATAAAATGATTGTTTTTTGCCAAGATGAATTTTAATCCCAAAGAAAGGGCTCATACATTTGTGTGATATTTGTTTCTAAGGGACCTGGTGGACAGCACTGGACCTAGAGAAAGCAAGACTAAGTCTTCCACACTAACGAGTTGTGTGACCCTGGGAAAATAATTAAATCTGTCTACCTCAGTTTTTCCGACTGTTATATAGGGATAATAACACCACTCATTCTCAGGGTTGCTCTGAGGATAAAAATAAGAAAATATTTGCAAAGTCCTTTGCAAATCTTAAAGGGAAATATGAATGCTAACTATTAAGTATTGTCATGTCCAGTCTATTTGCAAAATGGCTAGGTTTTTAATATGTGCTATATATGATACCACTATTAGCCTCTGATTAACAGAAGATAAAGAATTACTCCCTTCTGGTACATCTCACTGGACCACCTGGATTTAAACTTTAAAGGAACTTTATCATATGTTTTTAAATTAAATAAAATGACTCTGTAGTTAACCTTATCTCCTAGAGATATCATGCCATTCATAATATAAAAATGAAAACATATCCAAGTATAGATTGCCTTAATTTTTTTTTAAAAAAAAGTTCCAGTAAGATCAGGAGATACTGATTAAACAATGCATCTGTTACCTTATTAATACTTTTAGTCCTTTCCTTTTAGTGAAACAATGCATTTAATTTCAAAACTCCTTGCAAAAAAAATACAACATATAGATTTTAAGATCTATTGAAGTGAGGAAATAGAATTTGAAGAATTTCCTCCCTGACTGCTTTGGTACTTTTAATAGTACCTTGGAACAGAAGAAAACATCACAAAGAAATTAAAAACAGAGTAGTGACATTTGAAAGTCAGATCTAAAACGGGGAGGAAGCTATGGGGGTTGGGTTCTTTTTTCCTACTTTATAGAGAACCATGTCAACAGTACACATGAACACAGACAGAGATATGCAGAGGCATTTGGAACGTCTTTCATCTAAGGATTAAAAAGATTCCTCTGAAATCTCATCAACTTGTCCGATGCTCAGTATCTATGCAATAAGCTGTACCCAATGACGAACATGAGCTCCCTTGAAGGCTACTCCTGGCTTAATTTCAGAAACAACGTCTACTACACACTGTCAAGGTATCAAAATTTCCCCCTTGCATCCCATTCTCTTCTCCAGAGTTCTAGTTTAAATTGTATTTAAACTTGTAAGTTCTTCTTTATTTACAGGTATACTTTGATGCCAGCTTGAGGGTTGAGAGGGATTTACTCATTGATTAGTTGGATGTTTCAAATATTTCTATTCCTCCCTCCTAACCCAAAGAGAGATGGGTCATAAGGAGCTGGTATAGTCTTTCAGATAGGAAATGGTATGCCATCTTATAATTCAGATGTATTTTCCCCATCCCTCTCCCACCCTGCATGCCAATGCAAAAGGACAGTGCAGCCACAACTGGGTAGCCTGGAGAGCACTTCATGGGACAGCCTGCCCTTGCCACCTACTTCCTCCAGGCTAGCCCCAGCTCACCAGCGGCTCCGTCACAGACAGGGGAGAAGACTCCACTAATGACTTACCTTCAGACTCAAGGCAGACGTACTCTTTTAGCTTTTTTTCTCCCTCTTGTCATAGTTCGGTGCCAAACTCTTATGATTCAACAGAGAAAGCTTGAACCTCATAGTCAAAAGGACATTTGTTTTTTTCAGCAGTGGAAATCCAAACTCCCAGTTGCCTCCCCTTGCACCAAGGGCTTTTTCTGCTTGCCTGCCTGCTGCCCTGGCCCTGGCGCTGGCCCTGGTCCTCTCCGGGAGGCAGCTCTGGAACGTAGTGGTCTATAAATATTGACCCTAACACTTGCTGGCCTGTGCTCCGCTCGGCTCGGCTCGGCTCTGCTCCCTGCACTCCAGGCTCAGGTCTGTGTTACTGAACACCCTGGTCATACACGGACGAAGTTCTCAGCTGCTCAGACAAAGCTGGCGATTGGCTCGCTACCCCACAACCCTGTGCCTGCCTGGAAATACCATTTTGCTGCCAGCTTTACAGATGCTGTGGGCCTTTCCTGAGGCCCAATGCAGGCACAGAAGGGCAATTATGAGGGCCGTCTGAAGAAATACAGCTTTCTCCAAGCAGGTGGAGAGAAGAGGTGGGGAGAGCGGAGGAAGCACTGCCTTTGTTTTGGCTCGAGGACCTGATCTCAAATCCCCTTTATGGGATCTTTTTACCTAAATGTTATTTAATTAAGCTCATAAAATGTAATTACTACACAATATCAATGTCCAAAAAAACCTTAAAAAGCATTTTCTTTATAACTTGGTAGTTTTTTTTCAAAGTAGTTTTTCATTGCCTTGAAGCTACAATGGATTAAAAAGACCCAAGAAAAGCTTGAGTGATTAGAGTTTATTTTCAGAAGAGTTCAACTGGACTTATTAAGGAAACTACTCAAAAATTCAATACTATCCAGATCCTCTGTTTGCTGCAGAAAATGCCACACTGTCATTTTGTGATGTTTTTTAATAAACTGATGTGTAGTCTAAGCCTAGAAAGTTCGGTTGCAGCTCCTGCTTCTGAAATCTTATTTGGAAAGATTTTGTTTCTTCTGTTTATATCAAGGATATTGCTCTGTAAGTCACTAGTATCCATGGGCTTTTTATTTTCCCTCTTGTACCAAAAGAGGAGAGGCCATAGAGACCTGTATGATCTTTCCAGCTCAATTGTCCTACATGGACATACATGTGTTAAAATGAAAAGAGAATGTGCAAATTTGAGAGGGAATGAGATGGACAAATGATGCTAGGACCAAAGTCAAAATGCTAACTGATGTCCACAAGGGGAAAAAAAGATGATAAGCCAATGCATATATTTATGTTTTCTTTGTAATCCTTTCGTAAAAAAAAGTTTTAAATGATTTGTTTTTATGTGACTATTTTTAGCTAGGAGTTACTTAACATGTACTTGAATTTCATCTATTTAGCATTCCCTAACAGGGGCCAAGGCTTAGCCAACACTTTTACAAGCTGACACTTAACATAGATATAAAACAGTACTTACACTAAGGGAATTGATTTGTTTAGTCACAACAAAAGTGTAATCTGACCCAAAATTTATAAATTGCATATTTTTCTTTTGTGCAGTACCCATTGCTAAAGAGTAATTTTGGGTATCATTTCATGTGGGTTGGGTATCATTTCATGAATACACAAAACAATCAATGTATAACTTGGTTGAAAAATACAACAAGGAAGATGGTGATAAGCTGTTCCCTATGGTTTCAGGAGGATGCTATCCAAAGGAGCAAATCAAATGAAGTTTCATGGTGTGGCAGGCTACCAATTCTCCACATCACCATTACCGTTTCAAACCTGCACAGTATTTTTCAAAACTCTGCTTCATTCTGAATCCTAACTAGATATTCACAAACTTTTTTTTTTATTAAAAACATTTATTCAATGGACAAATCATTTAAGCAAATCTCTGTATAACTCTTTAAGACTCAAACTACAGGAAGAGTAGAGATGCACTTGGGAGTTTCTTCCCCCAACTAAAGTCCAGATCCTATCTCTTAACCTTCTATCTAATCTACATATTCTATTCCGCTCATTTCAACCAACACTTATCAAATGCCCACAATGTGCCAGGCATTCAGCCAGGAGCTAAAGAGGTAAAGGCAAAAATGAAGCAAGCTCTGCCCTAGGAAACTCAAAATCTTCTCCTTGGGGTCTAGACCGATGATTTTATTAGTGTAGGGAAATCCACAGGAGAAAACCACTTCCCTGCAACTTAAGAGTCTTATAAAGTTAGTTACCGAGAAGGTTCAGAACTTGCCCCTATTCACACAGAACGTCTTGGGACTTCAAGACTGGATCCACTACTGCTACTCATGGTACATGTCTACTTAAAGAACATTGTCAATTTATTTGTACTTGGCCTTCTTTACTCTTTAAAAGGAGACCAAATTGGAGTAATCATTGGAGTAATCATTAACAAGAAAAAACCTTCCCCAAAAAACTAGACACAATTTCCTTTTAGAGAAACACCTCACTTCTGAAGGGTGATTAAATCATCTAGAAGAAAAGTTTACAAGGAGACTACACAAAGCCCTGAATATTTAAAAAATACAAAGTAATAATTTCATACTGAGAAAAAAAGCAATAATTTAAATGTTACCTGTGCCTTAGATAATATAAAACTGTCCATTCATATATAGTAATAAAACTTATGTAAAAATTATATATAGAATAAAATTCATAATCATAAACATGTGTACCATATATACCTTATTTCAAAATTATCAACAGTGCAAAACTGGTCAGAATTAAGAATTTCATTTCCAAATATTAAACTATTAGTAATTTTTTTCCCTAACTACAACATTTTAATCTAGTTGCTAGAGTATAACTGTAAAATTACAGAATCATAAAGTCAAAAATGTCTGGAAAGAAAATGAGTCAGGAATGAAAAGAAGGCAATCTGAGACTTTTTATTGTTTAAAAATTATAGGTAATAAGTTTTTAATAGAAACATATTCAAAATGCGTACTTTATATTACTAACTAGACCAATAACTGGCTCACAAAAAATGGAAAAATTACCTAACCTTTATGAGCTTCAATTTTTCCACCTGAAGAATAAAGTTGATAATATAAATAAAACTAAGTCAATTCAACAGTTATACATTAAAACTTGTTAATGAACTATTATGAACTCAAAATGGATAAAAAAAAGGTTTTAGTGTTGATAGTTTTGAGTTCACTGTATGGACAGAAAGAGAGAGTTACCAAAACACCAGTCATCTGATTTTGGGTATGGTCATATGACTAGATATGAGGAAATTGTGTAGTTCATTTCCTCCTCTGTGAAATGAGAAAACTAATACTTTCTCTGGCTGTCTAACACTATCATTCTGGAGATCAAATGTGATATCCTACACAAAACACATCATAAACCTTACATTGCTAGAGATATGTCAAACAGCTGTTATGATAACAGGATCCAAAAATAAAGACCTGAGAAGGTCACTAACCACTTATTCAATCTATAGGAAAGAGGTCTAGAGAGACTGAATGATTTCCCCAGGATTTTCTCTAAGGAATAATGTAATGGAATAAAAATCTACTCTTTTGAATTTAAATCTCTTTAGAAAGTAGTAAATTAGCAGAAAACCTCATTTTAGGATGGCTCCTTTTTAACAAAATGAAATTTGAGGAGATATCTTAAGACAGGCTATTTATTTCTCGATTTCCTCCTAAGACATTCTTTATATTTATGTGCTCAGGAGTTAATCAAAAGTACTTCTTTTAAGAAAAAGTCTATGCTTTATTCCACTGAAACAGAAAAGCAGGTTCCTACCATTCCCTTCGATAAGCATTTATTAAGCAAGAAGGGTATGATAAGGAAAAATGGCAGCTATCTCCCGGCTCTCCTCCATTAGTAACTGCTGCTTAGCATGAAGTGAATGCACACAATGCAGTCCCAGCACACTGGATGAACCTCCAGGGATTTGATTGTGTGACCTAAATGAAGGTCTTAGATAAAAAACAAGTGAGCTTGGATTTGAATTCAGGTCTTCCAGCTACCAAACACAGTAGTTCTACCCGCAGATAGTCCCACTTAGCTACATTGGGCAGACTACGTCTGAATACCAATCTAGCTGAGTAAACAAGTAAGGAATCTTGACTGTGATGAGCCATGGAAAAAATACAATAACTATGAAAAACAACTTAATGAAACCAAGTAGGAAGGGAGGGAATAAGTATTTAAATGACACCTACTGTATTCCAAAACCTATGCGGAATGAATTACAAGTGTTATCTCATTGGATCCTTATATCAACCATACAAGGTACTTATTATCCATACTTTACGGTTGGAGGAAGTGAGGTTAACAGATGTGGCTATGGTCAGGCAGCTACTAAGTTGGAAAGGTTAGGTTTGAATTCAGATTTTCCTGATGCTAGGGTCAGTATTCTATCAACTGCACCATCAAGCAACTTCTAAGTGGAATGTGACATTATATTCAAAATACAGAATAATTTACAGGTCTTATTACTCAATGTTGAAGTTCAATCATGTACTGATTTATAAATGTGATAATTACATTGATTTATGAGTGAGTGAAACTTTCTATTGTAATATAAATAATATAGGCTGTGTCAGGTTTTCCAATTTTTTTTTTCTTTTAAGACAGGAGAAATTTATGTATCAGTTAGGAGTCTGAAACTTACAGCTTTCTTTCTAACCAAAAATTTTAGTTTCTAATGAAATCTAGTTTTTGTCATAGATTGGGGTTTTGAATGAAAACTAGAAGAGAATCTGAGTTGCAATTCCACAAAAAAAAAAACTCTCCCGAGTCCAGGCTCTGCTGAATTTCCTCTATCCTCTCATGTTTTCCCCCCCGAGTTTGATTGTAAGAAAGGCTTCCCTCTCATCTTGCTGTCAACTATATTTTGCTAATACTTGTGATTTTACCCTGCTTTGGGATATATAGATTTTAATAGGAAATGTGAAAACAGACAGGCCTTCAAGCCCTCAAATTGTATGACTGTAACAAGGAATATTTGAAAACTGGGGGTCCTTGAAACCACTGCATACAGAGGATTAATGAATAGATTGGGATGTTTCCTATAATAGCAGGTGCAAAGATAGCAGGAAAAATATGAATCAGCACATTTTCTAATTAGACTGAGGAAGATATGAATTCAAACACAGCAGACACTTGAAAAGCTGTTTGACTCTTGGGACAAATAGGTGGCGCAATGGATAGAGCACCAGTCCTGGAATCAGGAGTACCTGAGTTCAAATCTGATCTCAGACACTTAATAATTGCCTAGTTTTGTGATCTTGGGCAAGTCACTTAATCTCCCATTGACTTAATTAAATATTTAAAAAAAACAATCTGTTTGACTCTCAGCAAGTCACTTATTCTTCAGCAAGCCACTTATTCTGTTTGCCACAATTTCATCATATGTCAAATAAGAAAAATAATTGAAACTATCTCTTGTGGTTGGGAAGATAAGACATTAATTTGTAAAAAACTCAAAACAGTATAATTACTAGTTGTCATCATCATCATCATCATCATCGTCATCGTCGTCGTTGTCGTATTCAACTTAACATACCATCCCTGGATCTAAATGGACACAGATCAATGGAGTTGACCAGGACTTGACTGTTTTAAAGATGCTGATTATTGATTGGATAGTACTAGCTTACATAAATCTTGTGAAAATTTCTATGAATTTGAAATCCATTTATCAAATTTCTGGCTAGGTTCTGTTTTATATAGCATGGTATATACAAAAGTACCAATTTTTATGTCCCACAACCCACAATTGATATTGATGGAAGATTTATGTATTAAAAATGTAATTAACTGGAATAAATTTAGCCATAAATGTAGAGGAAAATACAAATTTTTTGAGGTCAAATCATCAGAAATTCTTGAATTAAGGTACTCTAAATAACAAAATGGTAAAAGTCATTATCTTTAAGCAACTTAACCATTCATTATCAGGAGGAAATTCATCTTACTGCCCCTCCTCCAGTCTTGTGTTGCAATACCCCAACAATGAAAAGGTGATGAGTTAACAACATGAAGGAAAAGTCAAAAACCCAAATCCCTGGAAGCAAAAGTGTTATGGAAATCATCCAATTTTATTTATTCATTTTAGCAAAAGTGATTGGTGATTTAACATTATTAATATGTTACTTACTTGTGACTTATACTATAAATTGCCTTTCAAAACATCCTGGTACCAAATTTTAAAAGGGGGATGAATTTACTGAGACTGACTCAATAAAAGATGACTGATTTTTTTTCCAAACCAATTTCATGTTTCCAAACATCTAGACTGTAAGTAAGGAAAAGGACCATTTGCCAACTGGGTGGCCATCTGTCAGTCTCCATTTCCTCATCAATAAAATGACGATAAATAGCAATACTTAACTCACAACATAATAGTAAATATCAAATTAGTATATGTAAACAATAAAATGCAATATAAATATTAATAGTTTAAAAAGAATTGTTGTTGCTGTTAACTCACATCCAACTATACAAGACACTAAGGATATTGTTTATGGGGCTTTCTCAACAGAAATCCTGGCGTAGTTTGCCATTCTCTTCTCCAGTCTATCTTTATGCACACACACACACACACACACACACACACACACACGTATATATAACATATATGTATGTGTGTGTATTATATATACATATATATGTATGTATATATATATATATATGATTTCAGTGACATACCCAAAATCACACAGTAAGTTTCTGAGGTTGATTTGAATTCAGCTTTTACTGGCTCCAAGCCCAGTGCTCTACTCAAGGAACCCAACTAGTCTCTACTTCCAAAAGAAATAACCCAGATTCATGTATTTGTTCTTTTCCTTAGGTTTAGGGGGAAAAGACCTTCAATGATGTTTGGAACTTTGTTTGAATTCTGACTCCCTTATTTTACAGATCATGAAAGCCATTAGTTACAATGATTTCCACAAGGTCACAAAAGAACTAACTATCCGAAGCAGAATTAACTAGTGATCTTAAGGGAATCATTGCTCTATCCACTGTAGTGTACTGCCTCTACTTCCTATTTGTGAGATCTCTTCAGGACTCAAGTTACCTTAATGTCAAAAGAAGGGGATTGGATCTCAAGGATATCTTTCAGCTCCAAATCTTTGGTATTATAAAATAAAAAATAAAAATGGAAAACTTCCAAAGAGTTGTTCAACATTTTGATAGATATGAAAATGCCATCATTCTATGGCTATAAGAAAAAAAAAGTATACCAAAAGCAAAGTTTAGAAGTTCAAGTTCTAATCCTGATATAAAAATACAATAATGTAACATTTCCTCAAGGTTAAAGGTTAAAAAAGCACAAATACCTGGTAGTAGCAAGTGCTTCAAATAATATGGTGGCTATTTAAATCAGATTTAAATTGTAAACTATAATCAGTCATTGTATGGTATGGAAAAAATCCTTGTGACTAATGGATACAAGGGAAACAGATGATCTAGACCTGTCCTCATACTGAAAAAGACCAGAGGGATAGAAAACATAAGGAGGAAGAGGACATCTTTAAGATATGCCCAGCTAGAGCAGACTGTAGACAGTGTTACTACTATTTCTTGCTTTATTAGGCTTATGATTGGCCATTCATACACAGTCACTTACCTTTAACTCTAAGGTTCTTTGTTCTCAGGTAATAAATACTTTGGGCTCCTGGGACTACACAGGAAAAGCATGCATAACTTCAACAACCTTTTACTGCTGTCAGTTTATTGTAAGTGCTTATCCATTATTAGTTTGAAAAGTATTGACTGCACACTTAATAAATGAGTCATTTGTTCTTTCAAATTGGAACAATGTTATACATAACTTGGAAATGAGAATAATGACGACCCTATGGCAAAGAACATATAGGATGCTTTCAACTTTCGTTTAATATTGCTGAGCTTAATAAATTTCAAACAAAATGTTTTCCCACAAAAATAACTCTGAAATTTGGCATACAAAGAACCATATTATCTAAAGCTCTGTATCAAAATAAGAGATTCAAGGAACCAAAACAATTCTAAGGCATAGGATATCTGACTTTCCACATAAATGACCAATAAAAAAAGCTAACTTTAGAGTGTTCCTGCTTAGAAATAAATTATTAATGATATTGTATTTCTTCTGGTTTTATCAATGTTCTTCAATAAGAAGTTATTAAGTTCTAGGGACTATGCTTAAGCAAGGGGGATAGGAATTCAAAGTAGAAAAGTTACTTCTCTCAAGAAGTTTATATTCTAATTAATAAAGTGCTTGTTTTCTATTTATTCAAAAAAGTCAACAAATTAAAAAGGATGAGCTAGAATAAATTCTAGTTCTTGTTTTGAATGAATAGTTGATGTCAATTATTGATCAAAAGTGAGAGGATTCTATTAATTTCTTTTCATGTTTTATATTTTTAGGCAATTTCTCTATATCAAGATACAAATTAGGATTTTTCCTGGGACCACAAATAGATACATAAATAACAATGCTTCAAACATAGTGATGTAGATTCTCTTTCCAATGCTGCAAACATAGTGATGTAGATTCTCTTTCCATTCACAGGTAGTTTCCAAGTTAAGATTTTATTTTTTGCTATTTTTATTACCCTTTCTGAAGCAAAGAATTCACACTAATCAAACAACTTTTCCAAGTTATTCTTCTGCCTAGCAAAAAGAAAATCAGTAACATGATAAAATGTGAATATTCAATGCTAAACACTGGAATGGAAGGGAGGAAAAAAGCAGTCATTATATTATTCTGTTCTGTTCTAAATATCATATGTATCATGGAAACAAAACAAACACATCTGAATTCCTCACTTATTTAG
This sequence comes from Macrotis lagotis, assembly GCF_037893015.1. Taxonomy (NCBI): domain Eukaryota; kingdom Metazoa; phylum Chordata; class Mammalia; order Peramelemorphia; family Peramelidae; genus Macrotis; species Macrotis lagotis. The sequence goes on along the minus strand of NC_133660.1, from coordinate 4,168,195 downwards.
TGCCATATAACAAATCTCAAAATGTCAATTTTTTTTTTTGCTCTGATTAAACATTACTTTAGTTAAGTGATTTCTTTTAAGACTGATATTGTCAATTCAACTGTATATAGAAGAGAGATTCCATTCATTTTTCAGATCTGATCTCATGGTTTTGTTATTCCCTGATCAGGTAAATGCTGAATCAGTCGACCAGTCCATACAAAGACCAAGATGTTTGAAGCCAGGATGGTAAGAAGATCAAGAATTGGGATCAAGTAGCATATGTACCTCTTTAGATGAAAGAACCAGGAAGAAGAGATAATTATTAGAATAAATGTGGTGTACATAAACAGTGGGGTGAGGGAGATAGATGGATAGATAGTCCTCTAGTATAAATAAGGAGGCTTTCCTGTCGGTCCTTATTTGAAGAGAAAATCATTAAAATTCAAGTTAAAGGCATAAGTAATAATCATCGAGTGAATATTTTTCAGCTACATTAGAGATCTAAGTCACTGACAAACATACATACCTACATCAGGCATGCATACATACATTCATATATGCCAACAAAATTTTCATGTTCATCATAAAAATACAATTTCATTGTTCAGTAATTAATACTATTCTAACCTAACCCTAATTTTTGAAACTATATGTAAAGTGAATGACTGAAGAGAGAAGAAACTCATTTAAATTTCCTCTTGGCTATTAAGTAAATATTGACAGAAAACCATTGAAAGGAAGTTACAGAAACAAAAAATTGAAACAAACTCAATTGAAAAAACTGAAAGATCAAAATGCCAAGAACTAAATTCATTTTTTGTCTTCCTCCTATCACACCTGAACAAATCTCACCTAATTCAAATATTCAGTTATTCTTGATCACTGAAATTCTTTCTTGGCAGGCAGAGCCCTGGAATTTTCCATTGGGGAAACATCATCTTGGCAAAGAGATAAGTGCAGAAATACAGACAAAATTAAAAAGAAACTAATGCTTCACATTACCTCTAATATTTTGCTAAATCTGAATTTAAATGTACCTGTGGCCTCATAAGCCAGGTACAATTGCAGTCTACCTGGAAGTAGGTTAAAGCAAGGGATAAAAGCCTTTCTTCTTTTTTAAAAAAGTCATCAGTGTCATTCTCATTATAACAGACTACTTAGGAATCTGGAATCACATGATAGCTTTTTGCTCTCAGATCTGCTTTGCTCTTTTCTGTTGAGAAGAGAAAAAACTAGGTAGTCAAAAGGGAAAAGGGAAAAGGCAGTCATTTTCTGACATTAAAGTCCTACATAATATGAAATTTAATATAGATCTCTATGGAAGTGTTGGACTTTCACTCCCTCCTATATCTCCTTTCCTAGGGAAAAAAATGCAAGAACCTACCGTACATACACAGGCATGGTACATGCAAAACAAAAACTGAACAGCTGAGATTTATTTTTCGAAGACATTTGAAAAAATATTTTTTAAGAGAAAAAGTCCAGCAAAATTAAAGAGATCAGAAGAGCACTATGGCTCCCTCGTTTTGGATATAAGAAAACTAAGATGTCAACAAGTTAAGGAAACTCACCTAAAGGTTATACATCAAGTAACTGATAAAGAATTCATATATTTTATAGAGTCTTCAAGTTTAAAAAAGGTGACATTATTTCATTTGATCCTTAAAATAAATACTAAGGAGTTGAAAGGGTACAGATTCTAACATCATCCCCATTTCCCAGATATGCACACATTTCAGAGTCACTTGCCCTTAAGGTGAAATGCTGCTTCTTTTGCTTTACTTGTTTGGTGTGCTTATACTCACTCCAGAACCTAGATCTAAGGTTAGAAAATCTTTAAAAAATAAATAAAATGTCAGTGGGTGTCCCACCCCTGATTCTGGACCACCACCAGTGGAAAGTTTTGAAGCAGCTGTGAAAGCTGAGTTATAGAAAGAACAGAAGCTTCAAAAATTATTTCCAAGGTCAAGGACTCCAGAAACAAAAACATGACTAGCAGGAGGCATTTTAAAAGCAGCTGCTGAAGATCAGTGTATTCACCCTTCCTGTAGTGCAGCTTCTCCTGGCACAGGGATCCAGCAGCCAGTAGGACCACTGTGTATCAACCACCTGCCCCTGGAAAAATGCATTTTGTAGGGTATATAACAGTGAACAATATTACATTTCGGAAGGATGTTGTATAAACAATTTATATTTGAGAAAATGTCTTAGTGTTCGAGAAAAACAAGTCAAAAAAATTAAGGGAAAGGGCAGAATGGGAATCTACAGAGAGTTGACCCAGAAGTTAGCAAATCCAGAATTCTTATGCCACCTCTGAATCTCATTGATTATGTCATTTTAGCTCTCTCTATATATCTGAAATGATGATAAAGTCTATAAATTTTAGAGAAGGTAGCTCCCTAAATTCATACAGACTTTCATCAAAGAGGATGGGGGAAGAAAAAAAGAAAAACAAGGAACACTGCAATGCAACATGTCTGAAAACTTGCCTCTGTCCTATTGTCTCTTATAAAGAAACATAGCTAATTGTGATAACATATCATTCTTGAACAGTATCATCATTTGAATACACTTAAAATTAAGTGGGCTAATCTAAAGTTGACTAAATCTATAGAATTCTTTGTGAAAAGCATCCCCATATCAAACCATGTTCTCTAAATTATTTGACCAATATTAACAATACACCTTTTCTGCCTTATAGTCAAGAGAGAACTCCCCTCCTGTTTCTTTATCATTTCCTCCTTTATAAAGCGTTCATCAAGAGAGTTAACACAAACGTCTGGGATGCTGAAAAATATCACCTTTGCCTTCAATGGTCAGGCTGTGATCTATATACAGCTGATGGTTCTACCCATACACAGAAGGCATGCGTAAGCAACCCTTCTTAGTGGTGGGTGACAAGCACAATACAATACATGAGGATACATGTACTCTAGTACAAGGTGAATTTAGCTTAAGATAGTGTCATACTTAGGGGGAAAATACTATCTCTGTGGAAGACTTACTGAGAACGCAAAAAATATATGAAGCAGTAAATAGTTCTAATATCAATGCTAAGTAGCATCTGATTGCTAGAAATTAGGATAATGATGGCCAGCAAATTGTGCCTCTGTGAAGATATCTTAAATATTAATGTACTCTCAAATCTCTGTATTTTTGTTTGAGCAGAACAGTAAGGTTTAAATCTAACCTTGAAGTTACTTATCATTTAGTTTACTGCCAATCAATATCAATTACAAGCAATATTTTAAAATGTTTCTCAGGTGTTACTGGAAAGTGCATCTATGTGAAAGATCTCTACAGAAAGGTGGTTTATGATAAAGGAGTGAATAATGTATGTTTAAAAATCTCACAGGGGTGATGAAAATCTTATTCAGATGACAAATTACATTCCAGTTGCAAAACACTACTCAGATTTAGCAGTACCATTTCTATTTTCAATACTTTTATGAATAAATTCACACCAAGGATAGCCAGTACATTTACTCTGTCCTAGAGAAGATCACTCACACTTTTTAAAAATCACTGTGGGAGCCATTTGACATTAAAATTTAACTGCTGAAGCCAGTGACTGGCATTGAAAGACTTTTTAAAAAAAATCTGGCTCCTTTCTTCTCTAGACTGTCAGCATTGGACATAGGCATTGTCATAATCACATTTTTCATTCCTTCCTATTTGTTGCTATTTTCAACTTTACCTTCTCCAATCATCCTTGTTTAATTTAATCATCAAATGAGTATAGACTAAATCTTATGAACTAGTGTCACTAAAGTGTTATTTAAAATTATGTTTCCGCAAAATTAATTTTCTCATTCAAATTTCATCTGGCTCTCCAAGCTGCCACATTTACTATAGCTATGAGGCCACAGACAAGTCACTTAACATCTCTAAATCTCACCAATTCAAATAATGCAAATGGTAAATAATGTAAATGCATGTATATAATGTAAATGTAAAAATAATTATACTTGCACTATTAATGGGGAAATTGGCAAGACATACTAGTGCAGTGATAAGACTCTTTAATAGATTATGTTGAGAGGACTTAGGTTCAAATCCTTGCTGTCTTTAAACTATATGGCTTTGGAAAAGTTACTTTGTCTCTCTGAAACCCATTTTTCTCATTTCTAAAGGAAGGGGTCAGGGTAGACTAGATGATATCTAATGACCATTAATGCTCTAAAGTAATGATGACATAATTGTTATTGTAACATTTAATTAAACCACAGAGACAAAAAAATGTCTAAAATAGTTAAAGGCAGAATTTTAATTCAATCAGAGAAGTAAATTTTCCACTGCCAAAGTATATTAGAGAAAGATGAAAATTACAAGAACAAATGCATGGTACATGTAAACTATGGAATAGTATTATTCTAGAAAAAGCCATAAATGGTCAGACCCTAGAGAAGCATGAAATGACTTATGGGATCTGAGGTTAAGCAAAAAGAGTAGAGCCAAGAGAACAATCTACACATTAACAATACCATTATGAGATGAACAACCTTGATAGAAGCAACTCCTCTCAAAGATCCAGAGAGCTAGAACAGCTGTATCTGACTGGTTATGGACTATTATTATCCTCAACCAGAGGGAAAAAACAAAACAAAACACACAAGGAAAAAATAACCCTTCTGAACCTGATGAAGACTTTATAAAAATTATCTCCTTATATATCTTTCCTTTATTCCTAATTCTTCATGCCAAAAATTACTAATTTATAAATATGTTTAACAAACATAACATGTATGTAAAATTCAACCTGACTATTCCCTGCTGAGGGAGGGTGGAAGGAAATTTTGTAATTTGGAAATATGTATGTTCAAATGGATGAAAAGAATTTTTTTTTATAAAAAAGAACAAATGCATACAACAATTCAGATTGTAAAATATTTCTAATAATATTCTAGGTGGTAGAGTTTTTCTCATAATCTATGAAATGGGAGGAGGAAACTATCCTTAAAACTTTGCTCTTGTATTGTGATTCTTTATGTGTTAAATCAATTCCATGTCTCCAAATTAAGATACATACATATGTAAATGTGTGTGTGTGTGTGTGTGTGTGTGTGTGTGTGTGAAGAAACTCACCAGCATGAATACAACAAAAAAATAGACAAATAATGAATTCTGGTCCTATTTCAGGGATGAAGACTGGTCAGCAAAAAGCTGTTCTACCTGTCTTGTAGTTACCACATTCTTAAGATGTTTATAAACTAAAAATTCACCCGAGCATTAAATACAACGACCTGGAACTTCCTGTATCAAATGATAATGGAATAAATTCTTTTAAGAGCAGTATAATGTTTATAAATAAGCTTGTAAAAAGTATATGGGGGGGAAGGCAGTGTCAGAAAGAGAAAAACAAAAAAAGTGAGAGGGAATGAGAGAATAAGAATGAATGGAATTCTCTAAAAATATGCAGATGACTGTAGTGCAAGGTTGCTGTTGAAATAATTTTGACATGCCTAATGAAACAAGATGTTTACAATTTTTGGTAACTGATATATCTCCTCCTTGTAGAGATCTTCAAGTAATAAACCAATTTTAACACCATCTAAAAATGAAGAATGCCACCAGCAAAATTCATCGACACAAAGAAGTGATGGAGTATGAGTGGATGCAAAAGAAAGGTAAGACTTCACAACTATGTATATACAGTGGATGTTTCTGAAGAGACGAATATAAATGTAAATTTGGCAACTTTGGTAAATGGAAGAATTGTGTTGCCCTCAATAAAACTAACAGTTAGAAAAGGAAAATGGTTTAAGGGGAAAGAATCTGGTTATATTTTCTGAGATATCTGCCATACATGCTTCAAGTTGAATTGACAACTATGATTCAAAAAAGAAATAGTTGTACTCCTAAGTCATCCATCCCATCCTTTCTGTTTCTAGTGGAAACTAGGCAAGGTTTGCTTTAGGTCATCACTGAAAGTCTTTTACTGTGAGATGAAAAGTTTCCTTAATACCAATCTATAGAGTTAGAAGTCATTGCTCAGTGGATATACGAAAGGGAAAGCCCAGTCCTTCACCTCTCTCTTCCTTACTGCTGTGCATCAAGCTATACTTTTCAGTTCCTTCTGTAAAGTTGGATGGGGAAGGGCAGCTGCTCCCATAGGCTTCATTAGTTCTATGCAGCTGTAAGTACATGCCTAGGCAAACCTAAAGATGAGTTTAGGCTGCTTCTTTGAAGTTTGCTTCCTTTTGATAATGGATAATAAATAACTCAAGATTGAAGGAGAACTTATATATAGAAGTGGTCTGGAGTTCTTGGGTTCCATTTGGTTGGAGCTGGTTGACAGAAGGCTAAATCTTGGGTATCCATGAGAGTAAAAGGATTAGTCAAGAGCAGTCATTTAATAAACAGTCATTTATTAAGGAGGGTTTGGAAAGTGTAGTACAAGGTTGAAATGTAAAAAGTTAAATTAGTATCCCTGAAAAATACTTTACATTCTTATGAAATTCATTTCCAGTCTCCCAACAGATTGTAACAGCAGTTAGGAGTTAAGTTGCTAAATCCTGTTTCAAGTTTATAATCATTAAATTCAAGCTTGTTGAGTGTCCTGTGTTTAGCATTCCTTATGTATATAGGAATTATTCCTTCCTCCTTTTAAAGAGTCAATTGATGTAAGCCAAAAATGTGTGTGTCCCCATGGGGATAAGGGTAAAGGACTTATTGGTATATTGGACTCTCTGATTCAGGGGTCAACATTTTTGCATGTCATGGATTCCTTTCATATTCTGCTTTAGTCTAAGGATCCCTTCTCAGATTAATGTTTTTAAATACATTAAATAAATCATATAGGATTTCAAAGAAAACCCACTATATTTTAAAAGCTACCCTCCCCCCCAAAAAAATTCCCAGATCCAAGTTAACAACCCATGCTTTAATTAAAGGTCAAGTTTCCCCAGGGCTGAACCTGTTCCAAACCATATGCCTGAGTAAAGAACAGAGGTAGACATAATTTTCCTACTCCTTCAGTCCCTAAAATATTAAAAAGGTTGAACTAAATTGAATGGACAATATATTGTAACTGAATTACCAATCAATGTCAATGTAAAATGAAATTTTCTGTCTATAAAGCATTTTTTGGTCTCATAGCATTTCATCATGAACACATTTCAGATTTTTATCTTTGAAAAGGGCTATATTGAGGCAGCTAGGTGGTGTAGTGGATAGAGCATGGGCCCTGGAGTCAGGAGGACCTGGGTTCAAATTTGACCTTAGACACTTAATAATGGCCTAGCTGTGTGACCTTGGGCAGGTCACTTAAATCCATTGCCTTAAATTTAAAAAAAAATTAAAGTTTCTGAGGAAAGAGCTATATTATGCAACCTAGCCAAGAAAAAATAAAATTCTGAATCTGCATCAACATTAGATTCATAGTATATTTAAAAAATGTTTTAAGGAAGAAGATATCAGAGAAAGAGTTTATATTCTATATGAAGTTTTACAGAGAGAAAACTACTAGATGTATATGAGGTGGGGGAGGAGGAGACAGAAGAAAGTTCTAGGAAGGTTGAAAAAAAATCTAGGCTCATGTGACATCTTCTGTCAGTAAAGATACCCACTAAATTGATTTAAAGCTGCTATAAAACTATAGGCAGCACTTGACTTAAGACTACTGCGAGTTACACTGGTAAGAATGCAGGGACAAGGGGCAGCTAGGTGGCGCAGTGGATATAGAGCACCGGCCCTGGAGTCAGGAGTACCTGGGTTCAAATCCGACCTCAGACACTTAATAATTACCTAGCCGTGTGGCCTTGGGCAAGCCACTTAACCCCATTGCCTTGAAAAATCTAAAACAAAAAAACAAAAAAAAAGAATGCAGGGACAAGATGGATCATAATTCTCATTCTACCTTTCATTTATTAATAAATACAACCTGAGTAAAATTACTTAATTTCTCTTAAGATTCATCTACTTAATCTGTAAAAACTGATTTAACATCTGCTTTGCCTAACTCATTCAGACTCTACAAAAATATATTCCAAAGTTGGACCCATTTGATTGAGATTTTACCATTCATTAGCTCTATAGTCAAGTCACATAGAGGATGTCAGATTTCAAGCTTGGAGGGAATCTAACAAGAGTATCTTGATCCATCATCTGATTTTGCAGATGGGAAAAGTGAGGTCTAAAGTGGGTTCAAGTGGCTCATACACATCACAAAGGGAATAAATAGCACAGTCAGAATTGAAGTTCAGGTTTTCTCAGCTCAATTTCAATTCACATTTTAAAGTACCACTTTATTTGACCTGTGTCACATCATAGACACACCTATTGAGTATTTGTAATCACAGGTTAGAGACATAATTTTATGAAGTAATTTTGCAGCAAGTCATAAATTTATTAGTGATTACTATAATAGATGTTAAACATAACTTCAATGCAGATGTAAGCTGCCATTGTTATTACTAATATCTCTGTAAAGTACAACTTTCAGTGTGCATCATTATGGCACTGAGGTACCCCTGGGTTCACCAACATTATTCTAGCAAAGTATAAGAGATACCCTCTACCATATTACAATTTAAAAACAATCTTTGGAACAAATCACATTCATTTTCTTGTGATAAGCCTAGTTAAGTAAAGAGGAGTTCATCACTAACAGAAAGGTCTCTTGGTTTCTTTAGCCATGGTAACCAATGAAACAAAGAAAAATTCAAAATAACCCTAAGTTCTATATGACCCCTTCTACTTTTACAGTGACAGCTGACAGAATGCTATCTTATAAACCAAAAAATGAATCAATCTTAACACCACAAAAAGTTATAGCAAAATGAAAGAATGTTTCACAAGTTTTTCTTGGAGAGGCAAATAAAGGAGTGGGTAGAATTGAATTTTTCACATGCCCAGAGGCAAAAAGATTATTAATCATTTTATATTCCAGTGTTCATGAACAGCATTTAGAAAAAAAACACGAATATGATTGTATCTTATATACAAATATGCATGTTACAAAAGAGAACAGTGAGTCTCTACTAATTAAAAACATAAATATATATATACACACACACACACACACACACACACACACACACACTGATACTCAGTAGTATCAATACAACCATAAGGAAAAATATATTAAATATGTATCAGGAATAAGTAATAAGAAAGGTTAAATTTTCTAGGCCATAAAGAAACTCCATACTTATAGATAATAAATACTTTATTTGAAAAAATAATTGGTAGCATTGAATATTCTTAGGCACAAAATATCAACAAAAATGCAACTGATACACAGAAAAGAATTATTTGAGAATAATTTCTCATTCAATTATCTATGTAGAGAAAGACCATTAATTTGATATGTAGTCCAAGATTAAAGTTAATATAAACTAGATACAAAATAAAACAGAAAGAGATCTAAGCAAGAGGACAATGAGGGATTAAGATACTATATGGAAATGAGAATAAAGGTATACAAATATTCTAAGCCCTTATTATCACTACAAAAGGTGATAATGAAAAGTAATAAAAAAGTATCAATAAACCTATAATTCTATTTACATGAAATTTTCGCAAGAATCAGCTATATTTGCCCCGAGCACATCTTTGATAAGAGTATTTGAAGAGAAACAGGCATTTCTCAAAGAATATTCACTCCATCATCCACTGGGGAAAACAGTTCAGAGTTCAGAAAGAAAATACAGAGTGAGTTTGGAGAAGGGAACCTAGCAGTTTAGAACATCAGGAATGTCTTCACACATTAGGCAAACCTAAAAGGGATCTAGATATCCTAAGAGACAGAGATTAAGGGAGTATTTCTGGTTAGGAGGGAAAGCCTATGAAAAACATGGGGCTGGAGATGTAATGCTTTGAGGAAGACAAGCTCAGTCTGGCTGAAATGTCAAGATCCTTAATCAAAAGGGCTTTAAATGATAAACAGAGGGATTTATATTTGACTATATGGGCAGCCAGAATTATTGAAGTTTCCAAAGCAAATGAATGACCTGGCCAAAAAGTTTAATTTTGGCAGCTGTGTAGAGAATGACTTAAGGAGAAAAGATATTTGATCAATGAAATCCAGAGTAGACATAATGTGAGTGAAGAGGAGGCAAATGTGAGAAATGTAGAGAAGGAGGAATTAAGACATGACAATAAGACTCAATGTGAGGTATTAAAGAAAGTGTGTGTGGGGGGGGATAACCAGATGACTTCTCAAAGCATGGTGGTGTCTTTTATAGATAAAGGTAAGATAGGAAAAAAGAATGGCTCTGTGGAAAAGCAAGGTGACCTTCTATTTGGACATTCTGTATTTAAAATGACTATGGAATCCATAATAGTAAATATCTAAAGAAAGCTATTGATTCAGGACACATCAGGAGAGAGATTAGACATGTATATGTATATTGTGTTCTGGGTATACACATCTCCATTTCATGTTTATATATCTATGCATGTTTATGTGATATGTTTATAAATTATGATTGTGTGTATGACACATGCACATGAACTGTGTGCTATATTTATGCATGTTCTTTACCTGGAGGAGTTCCAACATTAAATCCAAGTCAAAGAGAGATTCACTGGAGATGGCGAGGTGCTCTAAAAGATCCTATTTTCAGCCAGTAACATCAAAAGCTTTAGGAACATTTAAGATGCACCTGGATGAGAGCCGTAATACTCAAAAAGGTAGTATGGTTTACCTATACTGGAAAATAAGAGGATAAATAACACCAACTAGATAATTATATGAAGAGCTAAGGGACACAGTAAATAGAATGCTGAAACTGGAGTTAGGAAGACCTCAATTTACTAGCTATGTGACACAACGCAAGTTACTTAACCCTCAGGTTCCTCAGTTGTAAAATGAACTGGAAAAAGGAAAAAAAAAACCACTGCAATATGTTTATCAAGAAAACTCCAAATAGGTTCATAAAAAGTGGGCATGACTAAAACAGCGGGATGGACAATTTAGAATTAATTCATCATACTAAGTATCTTGAAGAGGCAGACAATAAGGAGGGAGCAGAAACGAAAAGGAAGAGGAATGAAGGCAGTTTTCCAAAACTAATACAGCCAAGTATTATGGTTTTTTTAATAACCAGAAATTTATTCTTGAAACAAAGGTCTATCTTTTATTATAAATATTTTCTGCATGCTATATGGCAGAGAGAGGAGAAATGTGGTAGTCTCTGACTAAGTAAAAATGAATAAATTGAAGAAGACAATGGAAAAGTACATATTGGGTATAAGTGAGTTGTAAGTACATCACAAATAAGAAATTAAGAAAGAAAACCAAGCTAAAGGATGTCAATAAAGTAATAAAGAAAATCCAGTTGCCCAATGTTTTGTAAAAGCAAAATATAATTGACAGATAATCATATATATCTCTTCCATGTAAAAAAGTCAAAGACTAAAAAAAGTCAAAGTTGTCATTTTGGTTGATTGTCTTACTGAAGGACTTTCTAGATAGTGTATATTGTCTCTTTTCATAAATTCTATATTTCCAGGCAAAAAAGGCCTGCTAGCTCTTTCCTGGACCTGCCACAGCATCTCTTGTCTCAGACCTTTTTGCTCTCTCCCTTTAATGGAATACATGACCTCACCTGTGCCTCTCAGCATCCTTCGGAACTCAGTTCAGGTATCACCTTCTACATAAAAACTTGCCTGACTGCTGATTTTAAACTTTCTCCCTAACCTTAAATTACATGTTATTCACTTGATTATGGATATGCTACAATCTCCAGCAGAATAGAGTAACCTTGAATGTGTTCTTACCTTTGTTTGCAGAGTGCATCATAAAAGCCTTAGCAATATTCACTGAACTGAACTATTGTACATACTTTTCTCTGGTCTTGCCTTTAGTCATGCTATTCCTCTTTGAATATAATTCCTCTTCCCTCCTTCAATGCCAATTCCAGTATCATCTTTAGAAATTTTCCATAAATTTCAGCCTTCCTCTTCTCTTTGCCTTCACCTCCTCTTTCAAACAGCATCATTCTATTCTTCTCATCTCAGAGTCATTCATTCATATTCTAACTTCTATAATTCAAAATCCAGTTAAAAGCAAATCTCTTTCTCCCTACTTTACCCAGACATTTCACTTGCTCTCTATTAGACTGAAATCAGGGCAAATGTTATAACTGTCTTGTATTTCTAGCACAGTGGCTGCTCAAAAGATATTATATTATATATTAATGCTCATTAGGGAAAATGTAATTGCTTGGTTTCTTACGGTACCTTATTTGACTTATAAACCTTTTACAGAATTCTCTTTGTGTACATAGTTATATAGTTTATTATTTATTAAATATGACATTTGTGATCATTTCTACAAAATTTGGTCAAAAACTTAACCCTCTCTTAGAATGCTTTTTTTCTATAGAGAAATCTTTGACTAAAAATATACTCTACTTTTTACTAAAAATATAAACTATCAGGAATCAAAGGCAGAATGCTATAACTATATCTTTTCTTAGAGAATGGCTGGTCCAGGGGTGGCTGCACAGTGGATAGAGAACTGGCCCTGGAGTCAGGAGTCCCTGAGTTCAAATCCGGCCTCAGACACTTAATAATTACCTAGCTGTGTGGCCTTGGGCAAGGTACTCAACCCCATTGCCTTGAAAAATCTAAAAAAAAAGATAAAAAAAAAGAAAAAAGAGAATGGCTGGTCCAAATTCAATATTACAAATGAATTACTAATATGGTTTACATACTGCATCAATAGAGGGAGTTGCCTCTACACAAATGAAATCATAGGACCAAACAAAAATAACAAAATTTTCAATCAGACAATGAACATTTATTAAGTGGCTGCTGAGTGTTACAAACTAAACTAGGGACACAAAGAAAGGTAGAAGACATTCCCTGCTCTCAAGGAGCTCAGTTTTACTTCGAAACAACTATATTTAACAAACTGCATCCATGCTAAATTAGAGATAAGCAACAAGGGGAAGGCAGATCAGGTCAGAACTCAGAGGGACAGACCTCAATAAAAATCCTGTAAAGTACATTTGAGGAGTTGTGAAATAACAGGAGATGAGAGAGAGAGAAATATCACAAAATGCTAGGGGAAAAAAATGAGCATCAGGAGAAGAACTAGAATTACCTAGCATCAAATGCTGCAGAGAAGATGAGGACAAGAGGATATTAGTTTGACAAACTGATCATTAAAGTAGTTTCAATCAAATGAGGAGATTGAAAGCCAGATGGTAAGAAAGGTAACAAGAGATTGAGAGAAGAAAGTAAGTGAAGGAATATCTTATTAGACAGTCTGCTCATGAAGGTTGGGAACAAAACCTAAAAAGTAGTGCAAGGACTGACCCAATTTCTCATATTATTCCAAATTTTTAAGTTGGAAAGAAACAAAGTTACAGCTATGTAAAATATCAATTCTTTTGTAAATATGATTAAAAACATTTTGTAGGGGGAGTTAGGTGAAGCAGTGGATAGAGCACCAGCCCTGAAGTCAGAAGTCAAATTCAACCTCAGACACTTAATTACCTTGCTATGTGATTTTGGGCAAGTCACTGAACCTATTGCCTTGCAAAAAAACAAAAACCACACACACACACACACACACACACACACACACACACACACAGAGACACATTTCGTCAATTAAATATATCTTGCAAAATAGCTGTCTCTATGCAGCATCTCCCCATCATATTCTCTTAAGAATTTCTTCTCATTCCTGATTGGTCTAATGCTCACGAGACACCATGACTCTATACTTCCATGACGTTCCCTTTCTTTCCCTTCTCTCACCATCTCCCAATTATTCACATCCAAATACTGTTATCTAGCAGTTTTTCCAATGCTCAGATTTGTCTTTTTGGTCTTAGTTATACATCTCCTCTTTCAAACAGCCTCATCCTATTCTTCTCATCTCAGAGTCATTAATTCATATTCTAGCTTCTTTTTATGGGGTGAAGTGGCTTGTCCAAGGTCACACAGCTAGGTAATTATTAGGTGTCTGAGGCCGGATTGGAATCAGGTACTCCTGACTCCAGGGCCGCTCTATCCACTGCACTACCTAGCCGCCCTCTAACTTTTATAATTCAAATTCCAGACCAATCCAAGTCTATTAATTCCTCTGAAACATCCACCTTCAATCTTTATTGCAAACCAAAAGTCTCAGGACCAGCTAAAATTTTCCTTGTATAGTGTTAGATGAAAAAATTTTCAATGGTCAAAATATTCATCCCCCTACAGATATTTCCAAACCTCCAATATAATGCTAATCCCCTGACAAACTTCCTTCAGACACAAAAAAGTAGTGATTTCATTCTGTTCTACACGAGTCCTAGAGAAGACCTGTAAGTAGATGAACTTGGCATTTGCAGTCAAATGTGAAACAGGAGGTCCATTCCCCAGGGCCCACGGAAAAATAGAAAAGGCTTTACTGGAACATCGAGATGAATTCATTTTCCATATAAATACTACTACTGTCACTTGATTCTACAATTTTTCAAGCAATTTTATAATTCAGTTATATATTTTTTTCATCATAACATACAATTGTATGCTGGCCTGAGAACTTAGCCATGACATATAACACTGTTTCTAAGGGAAAAGGCCTTCAAAAGTCCAAGTAATGGGGACTTAACCAGTTGCTTAAGTAAGGATATAGCCTGTAGATTAAAAGTAATTCATCTGCTCACAACTGAATATTAAGGGAGGAAATGATTATATCTCATCTGTATGATCATGGATTCAATGAATCAGGAAACCAAAAAGATATGTAGCTATTGCCTCTGGCTTCTTTAAATCAAATTGAGATAATATTTGCTTATCCACCATGATGCAATTAAGCTGCATGCATCACATTTCATCCAAAAAACAAGAAATATTTTTTTTCAGCCTATGCCTTTGGATTTCATTAAATTACACTCATTTCAAAATGGGGGGGGGGATACCTCTACTTTATAGTAACAATATTTTAAAACATTTCCCTGTTTTCTAATTGTGCCAAAATCAAACTCCCAATTAATATTTTATGTTTCTGAATGAAAAATCCTCTTAAGAGTATTATCTTATTCATAATTAATAGCCAAGATAAATTCTTTATTCCTTTGATAAAATTTTGACCCTAATTACTACAACTATTTCCATGAATTTTATGTACTGTATATCTCAGGATGCTGAAAGAGTTTAAATAATATGAATAATTAGACATGTTATATTTGATACAAAAAAATTACTTATATCAGTAAGAACATTAAAAAGATATTATAGCTTAAATGGTACTTGATATTCTGCCGGAGTACAAGTTTTATGGATTAGAAAACTAAACAGAGTTAGTTCTCTAATACTTTTAATTATTTATTCTACCTTAAGAAAAGACACACCAGGGGTGGCTAGGTGACGCAGTGGATAGAGCATAGGCCATGGGAGTGCCCGAGTTCAAATCTGACCTCAGACACTTAATAACTACCTTGCTGTGTGGCCTTCACAAGCCACTTTAACCCCATTTGCCTTGCAAAAACCTAAAAAAAAAGACACTCCAGTATAAGGTGACCAATTTTAAAAAAAAATTTTCTATGTTGAAGAAAAAGTGGAAGGAAGAACATGAGGGCCCTCTCATTCTCTACAACACTGCATTCCTTCCAAAGTACCTGCTCTCTCTACCTCTTTTTCTCTGAAAACTGCAATCAAATCCCCACTTCCATTGCCTCTAAACAGTAGATTAATAGAATGTGCTATGCTTTAATTCCCTATCTTTGCAATTTCTCAAGCCATAATTCCCTTCCCAGAATACTCCCCCCCCCAAAAAAAAATATACTGTCTCTTCCTTTACAATAGGTGTAGCTCTTTGAAAGGCTGGATCCACTTTTGTAATTACCTATACAGAATTTTTCAAGTGAAATGCAAGAAATAAGCACTTAATAAATGTGTTGTCTATACGCAAACCGAATCAAGATCTAAAACAGTTCGATACTTAGATTCAGATTTCCGCAAGAAAGATCCAAAGTACTAGCTGTACCGTCAATTTCAATTAAAATTTATTTTTCTATCGGTTGACCTATGACTACATCCCACCACATACATATACTATGAAGAAAAATGAAATAACATTAGTCTCATAGAGTTGTTAAATTAAAAAAATTTTAATTTAATTCTAGTGGCTTTTAATTAATTCCTATTTTCATGGTAAATAGTTTGCCTGTACAAATTTGTTTGCTTTTTGTTGCCACCCGCCTTGGATTGTGAGCTTTTAGGACACGTATCTTCTTTTGCTTCTTTTCATATCCCTAGCACTGAGCCCAGTGACTGCCACAAGGTAGGTAATTAATAAATTTGGATTGATATAATCAATAAAATAGTTGCAACAATCCACCTATAAACTAATGAAAGTCAAGACTAGTTTGGTAGCAGTGAGAATGGAAAAGAGGAGACATTGCAAAGAGAAAAACTATCAACAGGAAAAAAAGAACAGATTTGAAAAAGGAATCTAAGAGAACAAATTGGTAGTCAACAGAAATGTTTGAGGCAAATTTTAGATTTGCTAGAACTGAGGCATGAGGCATCCAACCAATAATCAGCAATCTATAAAATACTCAGAATTCAGAGGAAAAGTCAAATTCATTTGCATATTTCCATTGGCCTAGAATCAATTATCACATTTTTGTAATTATAACTTCAAACATTACAATTCTGAATGTAGGTGACCATTTCAGGGGATGTTATTTGCCTTAATCTACACCTGATGTGAATTTTGGAGTTAACAGCAAAGAACAGATAATTTAAACAATTCCAAAGTAATAAGCGAATTGAAAAATGAAAATACATTGGCAAATATTCTCATTTAAGAAAGAGTAAGGAGATGATAGCTAATCAAGAAAACAAGAAACAGAAAGTGATCTAGAACAATAATATCATGAAAACCAAGAGATAAGATTCTCAAAAAAAAAGGAGTATGAAAAAACAGCATCCAGAATAGCAAGGCTGGCCAAAGGAATGAACACAGAGAAAAAGTCATTGGAAGGTGCAGTAAGATCACCAACACAAATGTTGGCATTTTCACTTGTTCTTATATAGCTTCAAATCCCTTCAGTTGGCTTTGCCAAATACTTGAGCGTGCCCAGGCCTCTTTGTTTTTACAAAGATTTTAGTTCAGGATGAAAACATATGACAGTTTTCTTCTCCCAAAACCAAAGATCACTTATATTTCTATACCAATAAAATCTTTTGAGATTCACTGCATTATAGGATTGGAATTTTCTTGGGTAAGGAACCCTATCTATAAATTAATTTCCAAGGACCCAACTACTTTTTGAATATTTTCAAAATGTTGACTTATTAGGTAGTTTGATCACAAAGTTTAGTATACTGGCAAGAAGAATTTATTTCTCCAAGTCACATTTTACACCACAATATAGGTCTGGTGGGGGGGGGGGGGGTGTGGTGAGAGGAAACCCTGAATTGTAAAACTGGTGAGGGAAGTTTTGGCTTGAATGAGCTAATGATGAGTTCTGTGACTTTAGACAAGTCCTCTGACAGATCCGCAACTCAGTTTTGTAGTATGTAAAATAGGAGCATTGAACTAGATTATTTCTATATTCCCCAGAACAATGTCCTGGGCCCTTCTTCCTACCATAACATCTCTTGGTTAACTCTTTCTACGTACTCCACAGATGTTACATTTTTATCCAAAAAGAGTAATAAATCAACATGATATATTACAGAAAGGATTATCAAACAACTGAATGTGACTATACTCTTATTTTGGCTCCCAGATGAAAATGCCCCATTCTGGCTGTCATTCCATTATATGTGTTGCCTCTCTCTCTTAGAATAAAAGCCCCTTAAAGACAATGATTAATGCTTACTATTATATTATACTTAACATAGTCATATGGCTCAAAGTAAATGTTCTACCTTACTGGAATATATAAAATATTCAATAATGAACATGAGCAAAATTATCATAATGTTGGACATGTATTTGTTACATTTTTGAAATCATGTTTATCTAAAATAACTAAAAAACATTCAGGTTTTCTACTTTCCCAGAAAGTAGAACCTGTTGGTTCCATATCCTATTTTACTAACTATTTGCATACTTGCTAGAAGTAAAAAAAAAAATAAGGGAGGTAATTTTTATTCATTTTAACAGCCTGAAGTTGGAAGGCAAAGGTATTTCAATATCTCTGATTGGTTCACCAATATCAGTATATCAAATCTTTGCAGAAGCAGTTTCGTTATATTATGGGCAAGTGTAGTATGGAGTAGAAACAAGACTAGATCACGAATCAGGAGCCTGGGGACCCAGCCCTTCTTCTGTCAAGAATGAGTTATGAGTGGTGGCTAGGTGGCGCAGTGGATAGAGCACAGGCCCTGGAATCAGGAGCACCTGAGTTCAAATGTAGCCTCAGACACTTAATAATGACCTAGCTGTGTGGCCTTGGGCAAGCTACTTAACCACATTTGCCTTGCAAAAACTAAAAAAGAATGAGTTATGAATAAATAGTCAAGTTATTGAGTACAGTATCTACAGGTCTCAATTCCTTCTCTGTAAAATTGAGATGAAAATCAAATGAGATAGGAATTTATTGTGTTTTGCAAAGTCCTACATAAATTCTAGCTATCATCACCACCAACACCACCTCTGTGTGACCTTGGACAAGTTACTTAACTCTCAGTGCTTCACATTCTGGGCTATCTGCAATAATCCATTAATATCTGGTCATTGACCCTAGATGGCTCCAGAAGAGAAAATGACACTGGTGACTTAGCACAGCAACCCCTCACTCAAATCCAATTCATGTGCTTCTCATAGCATCACCTCCTAGATAGCATGGTTGTTTTTCCCAAAAGGACAGACAACTCTACGTCTAAAGGGGGTCATGGGAAGCAAAGGAAATAATGTGAATAAGTTTGAAAACTACAAAGGTAGGACTGCTGATGATAGTTCATTATCATTATTATTAATTATTATTATTATCATATTACATTTCATTATTAATATTGTTTTCCTTATTATATCTAACAAAAATAACTCAGAGAGAAATGGAACTGGGAAAAACTTGTATCTTAAAATAATTAAATATTCCTTTCATTCACTAGTTCAGTTTAACTTAGGCTCTGTCTTTTCTTAGTATGCATATTATAATTTTTTAGCTTTTTCAAGATATTCATGAAGACTCCAAAGGATGAAGGTGCTGTTGTACCCTGGGGGTCTTTCTGGAGCTATATCGTTTGATTTTACCCATATTTAATAGGTAATTACTAAGTTATTTTGGTTCAACTCCCCCTTTAGCTGCAAAGTCATACTTGATTTTATTTGGCAAAGATGAAAATGAATTTAAGGCTTGGCATTAAACTTGGAATTAAACTTTCTTTAGTAAATGCCACATTTTATAACAATTGTTCTTGAGATTGTTGTCAGTAGCATATTTTACAAAGAGTTTTCTATGTCATCATCAGATTCTTTAGAATGGACTTTGGGTTCACTTTATACATATTGAGTACATGAATAAGAAAAGAATGTGGAACTCAATCAAAGACATGGTAGTTATCGATAAAGGCACTCAAAATGTTACCAGGTTTTTAGTCAGATTATATATAATCAGTTGTTTTTTACACTTCTGGAACATTCTGAGATAGCCTTTCTGTTCTACTATCCAATCAATATAGACTGCTACATAAACTGTTTAACTTAATTAAAACACAAATCTTGGAAAGTTTTTACATCTTTTGCCAAATAGTGTGGGAAAACGCATTTATGCGCAATAGTTTCTATAATAGACAGTTTTTAAAAACTGTTTTAAAAACTCAAAAATAAACAAAATCTTTAAAATGAGAAAAAATTGTTTTAGTAGTTAGTCTATTAGTTGCATCCTTCCCCTAACTCATTAAGAATTTTTCAAAATGCTAGCCTCAATTCCAAAATACTATTTATCATGCTTTTTGTCATTTCATTTTTAAGTAGAAATTCTATAATTTTCATAAAGTAATGGTTGTTTATTGACTCAGGGTTCTTCTGTCCTTTCCCTTTCAGATTTTAGGAGTACCTTCATTTCATCTCTTATTTAATCAAATATAGGAAGACATTTCTCTAATTATCCTTCACTGGTCAAAAAAGATATTATCAAATTTCTAAATAAGATTGCCAAAAACTGTTATGAACTAGGAAGACCTGTTTATTTCGGAGTTTGTTTTGATAGACTCCCAGGGCATATAATGAAATTATGCATTACCTCAGTTCATTTCACGTGTCCTAAAGGTTTGTCTGCCTTAATGTCCAATACCATCTGCAGTTAAGAATCTCAAGCAAGTAGGGATTGATATTTCTAATTTGTTCCAGTTTGTTATGATTCTTACCTCTTGTTAGTACTATTAGTATTAAGACCCTGTAAAAATTAAGTTTAAGGTAGAGACTTGCCTATCTTGATCCATTCTCTTTCTGAGAGAAAATTATTTTTGTTCATTTCTTGATAGTCAACTCAAAAAAAAAAAAAACTCTTCCTGGCTGAAAGTCATTCAATAAACTGTTTTGCTTCAGTCTGTAGTAATAAAACTATACAACACTATAAACATTTTCCATGTTTGACTCCAAGATATTTGGCTCTCTGACTGGAAACACTAGTGCTTTTGTTTTTAAAATTACAGCAGACTCTGCGACCTAATATATCCAAAGATGCCAAATATTTTTCTCTTCTATTGTGCAGCACTAAAAACATTTCTTTAACATATACAAGTGACTCATGGATGTTCAAGAAGACTAGTCTTATTTTTAAATACCTATGAAAATGACAAATATGAAACCACTAAAGGAAAAAATTAAGATGTCAAAATTTATTTCTCTTATAAAAGGTATTTTTGAACTTGATATTGTTATCAGCATTCCAGGAGTATTGAGATTGAAATCAGGAAGACCTGCATTCCAATCGGACCTCAGACACTTACTAGCTTAAGTCAATCTTTCTTGCCTTTGTGGTAAAGTATACCAGTATATTTTCAAAGAAAACCCCACAGACACCACTAGTGGGCTATTGTTAATGGGGTGATGAAGGGTTGGACATAAGTGAACAACAGAACAGAAAAACCACAGAACAGGAAAAACAACAGTGGTGCAACAGACATGGTTCTGAGATGAGCTTAAGTCAAAAACCAGAGATCTAGACCTAGAAGAGAACTTCTAGGCCAATGAATCATTCACAGATAAGAAAAAGAAGTACCAGAAGCTTGAACGCCTTCCCCAAGGTCGAACTGGCACTAAGAACCAGATGATTAGAATGTAGGTCCTCAGGCTCTGGCCAGTGCCCTAGGGCAAGAGGGCCTTTAAACTGTCTCATTTTTATTATGTTTCTGACAAGGACTGACCAGGTGATCACAGCCAAATCACTAAACATTCCTGACCTTGACTTAGCACAACTGGAAAAAAAAGATAACATACAGGTTTAACTTCACAAGGCTGTTATGAGGAACATATGAGATATTCTTTGTCAATCTAAAATGCAATATAAATGATTTAATAGAACAATTTAATGATTGTTCTAATAAACAAAAGATTTTGATTGGCAAATAAATTCCTTTTTCATCTTCAGTATGACCAAACTTGAATGCCAATGTGTATGCTAGGTTAAATGGCAACTTCTTCAGTACCTCTGAAATTAGCTAAAGAAGCAATAAAATTGAATGTGGAAGGCAACTATAATCTTCAGCATTGTGATAAGTATGAATAAGTTTCAATAATATAATGTTACTTTTTAGTATAGCTTTAAAATTAATAAAGACATTATAATAGAAAAAATTCTGCTCCTAATTTCTAACCTAATGATGCTGACAAGAAGCCATTTGACTTGAGTTACCTCAGAATCTTAATTACTTGATTATAAAAATAGGGTAGTTGGGAGTTGATGGTTTGTAAGATCCCTTCAATATTGAAGAATATTATAGTTTCCCAAGGCTCAATCGTGGAACTCTTCTCCCTCTATGCCACTCCTTTGGTGTTCTCATCAGCTCCCTTCAGTTCAATTATCATCTATATGCAACTGATTCCCAGAATTCTGTAGCCAGCTGTAATCCCTCTCCTGATCTCAAAATCACACATCAATAAATGCTTTTGGAGATCTTGAACTGGATATCCCATTTCCATCTCAAATACATGCCTAAAACATGTCATCACCTTTCCCTGAAAACTCTCGCCTCTTGCAAATTTCCTTATTCTTATCAGAAACACCACCATCCTCTCTATTAACCAGGCTTACAACCTCAGTGTCATCCTCTATTCCTCATTCTGATTCACTCCACATATCAAATTCAGTGTCAAATCTTCTTCTTGTGACCATCTCAGTAATCTTTGACTATATCCCTTTTACTCCACTCAAAAAGGTATTACCCTTAGTTCTAGCCCTCATCAATCTTGTAAGCTTTCTAACCAGCCTCTAGACCTCAGTTTCTTCCACCACTCCAGTCTGTCTTCCACCTCCCTGCCAAGATGACTTTTCCAAAGTACTGGTCTGACCTTCCACACACAATCCTTGCTCCATGAGCTCTAGGGATTCTCTATCACCTTGAAGATCAGAATAAAGTCCTCTATTTGCCAAAGTTCTTCATCATCTGGATACTTTCTTTTCTTTCAGTCTTCTTATGCTTCACTTTCTGATTTGCTCCAATAGTTAAACTGTTGTTCCAACAGGATCCCATCTTGTATCTCTGCCTTTACACTGGCTGTCACATTTTTCATGCCTGAAAGTTCACCTCTGCCTCAGTGTCCCTGGTTTCCTAAGTTCATTCTCTGGAGCCAGATACTATGTTAAGCATTGGGGATATGCAAATGCAAGCACAATTAAAAGAGTGTCTGCCTTTATAAAACTTACATTCTAATAGGGGACTATAACACATAATAGGCAACTGAAAAGGTGGGAGAGGTGGGTGGACAGAAGGTACCCATTTCGAGACATGGTACTGCTGACTAAAGAGTCATGGGGACATCCAAGAAGGAAATGAAGCATGACCATGCTGGCTGCCTCCTCTAAATGGAACCCCAGGAAGAACTCAAGACTCAGTTCAAATCCTCCATTTAAAGGAGACATCATATTCTCCTCCTAGCTTCTAATAGTGCCTTCTATCTACAATATATGCAGATGTCTGGCATAACCAAGTTCTCTACATGTGTCTTTCCCATTGACATGAGAGTTCCTTTTCGGGGCAAGAGGCTTTTTGATTTTTTTGTATCTCCAGGGTATAGCACAAAGACAAACACAGTAAGTATTCTTAGATATTCATCGACTAAGGGATTCAACTTCTTTATTTTGATACAACTGCATGAAAATAATTCAATTAATATATAAAACTTTAAAATTCTGCTGCTTTTTTCAAATACCTCTCACATTGACCTTTCAATTTTCCCCTATAAAAATGATTTAATATCATCAATTATTAGAGAAATGCAAATTAAAGCTTCGCTGAGGTATCACCTCACACCTCTCAGATTGGCCAGTATGACCAGGAAGGATAATGATCATTGCTGGAAGGGATGTGGGAAATCTGGGACACTATTACACTATTGGTGGAGCTGTGAACTCATCCAACCCTTCTGGAGAGCTATTTGGAACTATGCCCAAAGGGCAACAAAAATGTGCATACCCTTTGACCCAGCAATACCACTACTGGGTCTATACCCTGAAGAGATGAGGAAAAAGGGTAAAAACATTACTTGTACAAAAATATTTATAGCAGCCCTGTTTGTGGTGGCAAAGAATTGGAAATCCAGTAAATGTCCTTCAATTGGGGAATGGCTTAGCAAACTGTGGTATATGTATGTCATGGAACACTATTGTTCTATTAGAAACCAGGAGGGACGGGATTTCAGGGAAACCTGGAGGGATTTGCATGAACTGATGCTGAGTGAGATGAGCAGAACCAGAAAAACACTGTACACCCTAACAGCAACATGGGAGTGATGTTCAACCTTGAAGGACTTGCTCATTCCATCAGCACAACAATCGGGAACAATTTTAGGCTGTCTGCAAAGGAGAGTACCATCTGTATCCAGATAAGGAGCTGTGGAGTTTGAACAAAGTACAAGGACTATTCCCTTTAATTCGGGAAAAAAAAACCCAGATGTCTTATTGTTTGATCTGGTTACCTCTGAGAATTCTGTTCTCTTTAAGGATATGATTTCTCTCTCATCACACCCAATTTGAATCAAGGTACAACATGGAAAAACAAAGTAAAGACTGACAGATTGCTTTCCGTGGGGGTGGGGGAGGGAAGCAAGATTGGGGGAAACTGTAAAACTCAAATAATATCTTTAATAAAAATTAAAAAAACAAAAAAATAAAAAATAAAAAAATAAAAATGATTTAATAAAGAATGGAAACAGTACATGGAAAATATCCTATTACATATTATACATTGTCTCTATTTCTAATATATTACAACTTACAAGACATTTTTAATATATGACATATTTTATCAAAGATCAAAAACAACTATTTCAGAGATCTGTGAAATAAATTTAACTTTATTGGAAGAGTACAAATACATATTTTGTGATAATTTCCATTCCAATTCAAAAAGGATTTCTCACTAGTCACAGTCACTTCTATCTCTATAGAAGTAAAATATTTAAGTATATTTGAGAATGACTAAAATAATCTCATGAAATATTTACCTATCAGAGGTCTCTCAGTTCAGATATTTGACGTGTTTATGACATTAACACATAACTTTCAAATATAGTAAAACATGCCTTATCAACTTTAAAGTTGTGTATATGTGTGTGAGTGTTTGTAGAACTGTTATTTCAACAGCATGGGATACCTCAAGGTCAATAAATATCCTGAAAAATGTGAAAAGTCTTCAATTATATAAGACTAGATCAGCCTAGGGTCACCAATAAGTACAGTGATTGAACCATGGTCACAGATCCAGGATGTATCAGAGACAATATATGAACCCATGCCTTCCTACTCAAACTAGCCCTCTAATCAATCTGTAGAAATGTTTTTCACAGATTTGTTTCAAGTCTGAAATGAGACATTATGAGAACTTTTTTAAAAACACAAAACACTAAAATCTTAAAATATTCCCAGTTGAAAAGCTTTTTTTCTAATGCTTTCTTTTCGATCTCTTCTTTCTCTCTCCTTCCTTGTCTTTCCCTGTCTCTATCTCCCTCTTCCCTCTCTCTTCCTTTACCCTGACCTCTCTTCCCCTTGGTCTCTTCTTTTCTGACTCACTTTTCTCTCTCTCCTCCATCTCAATACTCTACCCACTGCCTGCAATTAAAGTCCAAACTCCTGATAGCCTTATGACATGAAGGAAACTTTGGGTTAGGTTTTCAAACTGTACTTGTAGAATACAAGTTCTGGCACTTCTGTCAAGCTGGAAAGACAGACTGGGTGTGGCAATCAATGGCCACACTTAATGAAAGCCTATAGAGAAGCATGAGTATCTCACTACTTGGCACACATATCATAATCAACTTCTTAAACATCCATCTGCATCAAGCATTTCCCTTAATACTAGATGCCAAGAAGCAATTAAGACATTGGCACAGAGCCAGTTACCAACATCAAAGTTCCATGTTGGTTTTACTCTAGCTCTGGTGGTCTTGACAAACGTAAAGCTTGGATGACTGCAGAAATCATATGCAGATTTCTTTTGAAGAAGGGAAGGAGGGAGTTCACAGGCTATGTGGCCAGGCTGAAGGAATATTTGGCTCACTAGAGAACTACCTCAATTGATGGCAGTGAAGCCAGTGAAAATGAGTGATTGAATATCCAGTGATTACTGATACAGCAGTATGTGTGGAGTACACATCATATGGTAAAATCAGGTCAAAAGGAATACCGGATATGTTGCCTGTCCTTCCTCCTCCCCGAGACAGAAAACACAGTGTCATGACAAAATCTTAAAATAATTTGGATTGACTGGCTTGGGGAAGACTTCATGAAAGAAGTTTCATTTAGGTTAGGAATAAAAGGGTAGATTAATAATTTAATAGGCAAAGAGGGAATAATAATTGTAAGCATAAGGGATATGGCATGTTTAATGGATGGAATAATCCAGTTTGGCTCCAAATGGATGACACAGATCTTATTTTAAAATATTATTGAAAAGAAGATTGGTATGAGATGACAGAGATCAGAATATCATATGCAATGTAAGACACCACTGTTTTCATTGTTATTGCAATTCCTTTGTGTTTTCTTCCTCTTATGCTTCCCCCATTTACAGGAGCTAGATCACCTGCTGTAGAGATCTACTGGTCCATGCTCTCATCATCTTTTGATTTTTGTCTCATAATAAGGAGATGAAGACTTACTTCTCTTTCAAAGAATCAAACTGGTGTTAGAGAACATCAGTAAGACAACAAAGCTTTTATGAATGGGAACCACAGCATGAGCCTAGAAGAAGCAACTGCCAACAGTCAGTTTTAGGGAGTCCTTATGGATGATGCTGCTGAATAGGAAATAAGAATATTGAAACTAGACTCTGATCATGATCAATGGAAAGTTTTTATGTCAGACCACAAAAATGATGGCTGGACCCCATGATACCAAATATCACTCTAGTTTTGGTCAGCGTTTATCCCCAGCTCTACTGCTCATTTTTCTATTTACATGAACAATCCCATGCTTCAGGTTCTTCATCTGAAAAAAGGGGGGGATTCTGAGGTCCCTTCTAGTTCTAAATGTTTGTTCTTTCTTTTATGATGGATTATAGGCAATTAGATCTGATCTAATTATGTATCTGAGAAAACAGTAAGTTGCTCTCAGATAAGAGATAGCAGAAAGACAGAAAACTACTGACCAAGTCTGAGAACAAGTGTGTTGATAATGGAGAATTCTACTCTAGGAAGCATTTTGAGTTACAGCAGGTAATCTTGCCGCTAATGCAGAGAAACATAGAAGGATGAAAAGAGGGGTAGATGTAAGAGCAAAGTGAAAAGTATTCCCCCTAAAAGATAACCACCAAGTTAAAAGAAAAAAGTCTATCACTCTCCTGCATCTCTCAAATCAAGTGGTTAATGGCCCTTGGATCCATTACCCCCACCCCAAGCAATATTTAAATAAAGAGGATTGAGGAATCTGCTTCCTGGTTTATGTTGATGCTAGATTATATTTAACTTTCCAGGACCTGGTTCTTCACATCTTGTGAAACAATGATCTATCTGCTGACCAAGAAGGCTTGCATTTACCATGAGGCTGTCCTATATTTATATATGGACAGATCGGTCTACTGAGGAATAAACAGAGCATACAAAGGGACAAAATCTTCTGGCTTGTTCTAGTAAGGCTTTTCTGTTAGCTAACCATGATCCCTTCTCATATCTGTTACCCCTTAAGTCCTAGGTCTAGATTCCCTTTTTGGAAATATCTACCAATATTAAATTCCCACACTGTAAGATTCAAAGCTATAAAATTTTCCCCCATAGTTTAACCAGTAAAGGATTGCCTATAACAGGAAGTGGATGCAATTAAATAACATCTTTTTCCCCCTCCCTATAAAACCCCTAAGCTGCTATTGTCCTCTGAAATATTAAAAAATAAACCAAACATAACCCTTTTTACCCTGAGGCATGGATCAAGGAGTCTTGGATCATCATGAATTCTCTCTCTTACCATAACCTGAAATCATCATTCCCCAAACTCCCCATCCTATGCCTATTCTTAGCATAATTTTATAGGTGTTTCCTCTGACCTTATTCATTAGTGAAGTGAATGAGTTATCCTAATCAAATCAAAGGCTAATTCTAATCGGATGACCTTTGTATCCTTCCTTCTCCAACTATTACAATTTGGCTACTTTAGGTGTCTCCAAATAAGTCATATAGCTTTCCCTTTTGTACTTTTCCTTAAATATATCAAAGAAAAGAGACAAATGCTTCCATTATTAGCTAGTTCATCTAATTTTGGGAAGCCCTTACCTTCACAGCACTAATTTATGCAAATGGCTAGGAAAAGGCTGAAACAACTCTAATCAAAGGATTCTGATAAGTGACAGCCTGTGGAGGAATCTCAAATAGAATGTCACAGGATTTAGTCCTCCAACCAAGTCTAGTTATTCATTTTACCCTTGACTTAAATAAATATTTTAAAAGTATTTTGATCAGATTTGCAGCTATTATACTACTGGAAAAATTAGGTGATATGTATGATTACAGAATCAGGGCACAAGAACTTGATAGTGAGCCAGCACATGAAACTTAACAACAAAAAATATAAAACATCAATTTGCACGAGTAACAGCATGACTTGGTAGTCAAAACAACTAACAAAACCTTGGACTACATCAAAAGAAGTATGATTTACAGAATAAGCCGTAGTCCAATTCTACATGACCACCTGATCAGACTAGATCTGGAGTATTATTCAATTCTACAAACCACAAATTATTAAATTTAGGGGAAATAAACTGCTATATATCTAGGAGACCAGGATAATGAAGGGACTCAAAATCAGTTTATGATAAGGATTCTTGAACTGGGTTAAAAGACACCCCCTACTCCCAGGAGCCAATGAATAGATTTCAGGCAGTTCTGTGAAAAAAATATTATATCTTCATTTCAATATAATTGGTTTCCTGGGGTGACTAGATGGCACAATGGATAGCATACCAGCCCTGGAATCAGGAGTACCTGAGTTCAAATCCAGCCTCAGACACTTAATAATTATCTAGCTGTGTGCCCTTGGGCAAGCCACTTAACCCCATTGCCTTGCAAAAACTAAAATAATAATAATAATAATAATAATAATAATAATAATAATAATGATAATGATAATAATGGTAAGAAGAAGAAGAAGGAGAAGAGGGAGATAATTGTTTTCCCAGTGACTTTATTTCATGCACTTAAAAGCATTATTTAAAGTAGAGGATCTAAAACTTCACCAGACTGACAAAGGGATCCATGGCACAAAAAAAGTTAAGAATCATTCTCTTAAGGAAGAGGCATTTTACTGTCATAATGTGCGAAAGAAAAAGATTAGAAATCTGTGCTATTTTGATATAGGTCCTTAGCCCCAGGAAGAAAAAGTTGGATCAAAGGGCACAAAAGATTTCATTTCAATGCAGGTTAATCAATCCTAAAATTTACAACAAAAAAATTAGAGCTATGTGTAAAATGAACTTCCTCAGGAGGTAATAAGCTCCTGATGACCAGACAGAAGTAAACAAGTAGAGGATGGATAAACATTAGTTATGGAGATTAAAGGAGAGGATTCAGATGAGGATTTGGCGAAAGGATTTTCAACTCTACGATTCCCTGATTTCATAAACTTGCACTACTAACATAAAACTGATTGAAACTGAATTTGTTAATTTACAAAAGGAAGGACTTTTTGGAAGCTGAATGAGATGAGAGGATTTAGAATTGTTTTTCATTTAAATAGGGCAATAAAAATCAGTCTGTTTCCACTGCTGAGTACTGCCAAAACTACTAGTAAAAAGAGATGCCAAAGATTCACAATTTATAAAACAAAGTTTGACAAGAGAATGCTAATTCCATCAAAGTTGTAGAAAAACAGATTCTGATCCATCACTGGCACCCAAATAGCTTAAAATTAAACTCATAATTTTAACCCGATAAACATTTTGCAAATTTATAGTTTTTCTTTGGAAATTAGCTTTATTTGTTATTTTCTATTATATAAGTAATTGATAAAATACAATACCCTAACTTAAACAGAGGAGGTTTATGAACTACCTTTTCTCAAAAAAAGAAAGAGGGGAAAAAAAATCAGACTCATCTTCTTTCCTTACAAGTTTAATGAGAAAAAGGTTGGGGGAAGGAATTGTTGGGACTTTACAAAAAAAAATTTTCATACAGAGAAAGGTCAATAAACCAGGTGAACTAGCACAAACAAGAGCACCCATTTCCCTATCAATCAAATTCACATGACATTACAAAATAAGGAAGTTTTCAATTCTTTGATAATATAAACACCCTCATAAAGTTAACTATTCTTGACCTTGAAATTAGTCAAATATTAGAAAGTCTAAAAATGCAGCCAAATGGGAAATGACCAAATTGGAAATGACCGTTTCTAATTTTTATGAAAATCTATTGACATATTTCTAAGATGCCCATTTATCTCTTCTCTATACTTCCCTGCCAAATCTCGGTCATCTGTCAAGGATCAACTGAGATCAACTCCCACTGTAAAATCTTCCTTGACATCAGTCCTATGGAACTCCACTGTTATTCTATCAGTGTAAACAGTCTTTTCACAGATGTAGAGGGCAACTCCTCTCCAACGAAATAGAATATTGTAGAAAACTGCAACCAATAAAAAAATCAGACAATCCATGACCAAACCAGGGGAGATATTCTAAATTTAGGTTGGCTGGTGTTCGGATAACAAATATAGAATGAATTATAAAGCCCAAACAAGTCTTTCCAGCTTTTGCTTGCCTGGCACAACCTTCAAGAACCAAGGGTCATCAGAGTAAGTGTTTTAAGTAGATTATCGATTGTAAACTGTTTTCAGTAGTTTTTAATTATTGTTCCAGTGTTGAATGAGGCCAAAAAAAATAGATGTGGTTTCACTGCAGAAGTTTGCCAAAATTTTCATTGAAAAGAGCTGCCAGGAATACATCATTCTATACAGCAAAACTTAACAATATGACTTTGTTTCATGTTGGCTAATCCTGTCTTCCCAATTAGAGTAAATCCTTGAAAGCACCTAATAGGGAGTCTTCTTTCCAATTCTTTATGAAGACAACATGGCAGCTCTAAGCTCTTTGATCATCTTGATATGGATTGACTTCAGTTTGGAAATACCCTAATTGTCAAATGAATCTGTGATTTCATGGGGGGTTTTTTTGAAAGAGGCATTTATTTTAAGAATCTGCTTTGTGCCAGGCCCTGACTTAGTGTTTTATAAATATTATTTCACTTGAGTCTAACAACCCTGCTCTTGCTCTTACAATAATACAATCATTACAAATAATTCAATAAAACAATAATTCTGCAATTATTATGAAACTGAGCCAAGCAGTGGCTTTCTCCATCACATAGGTAGTATCTGAGACCAGATTTGAACTCAGGTCTCCCTGACTCCAGGTCCAGACCCACCTACCTGCCCCACTCCCTCCAATTATGAGTCATCCTGTCTGTATACCTGTGAGATTCCTCTCCATGCCTTCCCATAAGGTCAACCCAAGGAGGTAAACCAGTGTCTTCTTTATTTCTTCCTGACATCTTGGGGACAGCATTCAAGCTGAGCCTTGTTGGGCCACATGAGCAGCCCATTTTTTGTATTATACATCTGCATGGTGGCATCCTGCATTTCAACTCATTTCTCATTTACTCTATGTTGCATCCTGCTCTGATCTGATGCACATGCTTCCACTGAACTCTGTGATATTCATTTTCTCTTCTTTGAAAATTGCTGTGTTATATTATAGCCAGAAAAAAATCAAAATGCTGGTATTAAAAACGAACCTTTATTTCTGAGAGAAGTTTTTGATCATTAAAAGAGCTTTGCAATTTCCTGGGAGGCAACTGATATTACTCTCTAATTCATTCTCAATCAAATTCATTGACTATTTTTAGAATTATCCAAGATATAATAACAATAGATAAGCCCTATCAAAGAGTTTGCCATTATCTAGGCAGCCAGTTTAAAAAATACCTAAAATCAGAACATCAGTAAACTGTGAGTGTAATCTATTCAGTGCAGCGCTCAAGGTGGAATCATAGAATTGAGTAAAATTAGAGATGGTCCTAGCAGCTAAAATGAGGTAGATGCTAAACCTGGCTCTACCACAAATATAATGGGATGATTTTCTCTTTCACATTTTTGGCTCTTCAAATGTAAAATAAGGGCCCTTGAAGTACAAATATCTTTCACCAGTTTTAAAATCATATGATATTTATGATCCTACCTTGTTCTCCATAGTTCTATTAAACTTAAGGGTAATTGGTCTGGGGGTTTGGGTTTTGTTTTGTTTGGGGTATCGACATCAACTGTTTATATTGAACTTGGTGCCAAATGACTCAGAAGACTTAGATGAACCAATGGGCCACAAATCAAGAGTTGAAAAGGATCATATAGTAGATTCAGAGCAGGAAGGATCTCAGGATCCATACATCCCTATCCATTTCTTTTAAAGATGAGGAAACTAAGCCCCATTAGTGGTTAAATGACTTTACCCAAGATCAATGTGTATAGTTACTTGACAAAACTGGAATTTGAACCCTAGTCATCTGATTTAAAACCCAGGATTCTGTCTAAGTATAACAACAACTTACCAATCATTTAGAAGTTTTTTTTAGGGAAAACACCTGCCCTCTCTGAACCTCAGTCTCTTGAGTTATACATCTTGAGGATTGTCACGAATGCAGAGTGCATCGTTCATGCTTAACTTCCTCCATGGAAGAGGGGAGTGTAGCCAGGAAACCAGCTTCCAGAAGATGTGGCATGAGGAAAAGGTATGATATAAACATCAAATAGCTCACTGAATATGAAAGAGCATGTGCCATTGAACTGAGCCCCCATCACACAATCAATCATCCATCCCCCAAAATTAGCTTTGTGATCTTCAAGCTTTATAGTCCAGTTCAGTCAGCCTCAGGGCCCAGGGAGAGGTTTGTTCTTGATTTTTCCCCACCAGGTTTCTTCTAATGCTCCTCTCCTCAATCTCAGTTGGAAAATCACTGCTTCTTGTTCTCTAAGAGGCAACTCTTCCTCCTCCTACTAACCACTAACAAGGCAAAAATCCCATGAATCTTTCACAGAAAAGCGCTAGACAGGTAGATCTGTCAATAGGTAAAGACAACTGCAGCAGGAAGACTCAGCAGACAAATTTACTCAGAAATTTTAAATACTTTTTTACAAATAATGCACTGACTAAAGCAATACTTTTGGGAGCAAACCCATCCCAATCAGAGGCAAAACGTTTCAACAGCTTAAGGAATGCAAAGTGAATTGAAAAAAATCTTGAGGAGTTTCCAAATTTTCAGCAACAGTTAAGTTGAAAGATTCCTACTTCCCAGATTCCTGGGTTTAACAACACAGCTTCTCTTAATTCATAGTCACTGTTCCACCATATACCCTACTTTCTTGAAGGAGACAAGGTTCTTGAACCCAATGAATCTGTAAATTTTCCTACTTCTTCCAGTCTTACTATAAGTGCTCAGAACTTTTCCATTGCTTTGTTCTCTGTGAAGAAAACTCATCCAGCTGCAGAATTTTATTTTATTATTGTTTTAGGGAAAAAATGTGCAGATCTATCTGAATCTTATCTTTAGATATTAAATTAGATTTAGTGGAAATCCTAATAAGAAAATAATTGGGCCTTCCTCCATCTTTCTTTCCAGGATGTTGCTAGATCATTTTGCTCCCTTTCTACTTCTTTGCAAATGCCTTCCTCAGCCCCTAGCAAGGCCCCATACACATCTGCTTCTTGTTCTGTCCTTGACATTGGTCCTTGATCTCTGATCTTTCTACTACAATTCTTCCCACCAGCTGAAATTCTTTGGTCTTCTCATGCACCATCCACAAAGCTCATGGGACCTTGAAATGACTGAGGATTCACCTGCCCTGCCCTGACTAGACCATATCAGACCATAATAACAAACTTCCCAGTTTCTGAGGAAAGCCTCAGGTCTTTGTATATTAATTTTGCTTTGATCAGTTAACTAAATAGAAGTATATCTTTCATCTATGCTATTCATATAACTTCTCACTTTTATCTTTTGTCACCTAAAATAGAATTTTCTCAAAACCAATCATAATAAGTACCACATATCTATAGTTGTTGCTTGTCATAGAAGAAGACAGTGATATCAGGGAGGTGATGACATAATATGCAAGTTGTCAAAGTAAAATAATTACTATAAGTTTTTAAAACTATTCCTGCCAAAAGTCAATTTTTCTTTCTTATTGTAAGAAATGGAATGTGTCTTCTTGAGACTTGGAAAGGAAGACTTGCCCTGCCCTCCTAAACTCGGAAAAGAATCGTGTCCTTCATATTTTGAAAAGAGTACTTACCCTGTCCTTCTGATACTAGAGAGTTAAAATTTTAAAGGGTAGCAATGTGAACTGGGTTTAAGTGAGTGGGTCCTGTGAAAGGACACAAGCCTCATTTTCTCCTCCAGAGCCATTTGGGTCCAATGACCAGATAGAAGCCAGGACCACTGGATAAGGCCCTGGATATGAAGCAATCAGGGAAAAGACACTTGCCCAAGTTCACATAGCTAGTTAGTGTCCATTGTCAGAGTCAAAGAGAAGAGGCAAAGAGTCCAAAACTGACCAATTTCAAAAGGAAAGGAAAAAATATAATTTGGAGATTAAAGATCCTCAGGGTATCTCATTGATTAAGTCAGATGGAAAAGAAAAGAAGTAAAGAACCTGTTTTAGATAGTCCAACAAAAAAAAAATCAAACTGGGTGGGGAAGACCCTCAGAGTCTCTGGTCATCAAAACAGAAACAATTTCTGTTTAAATTCACTCAGAATAAATCAGGGTCAAATGCCTATATAAAACCCAAACTTCCTAAGCCTTTTTAAATATGAATTGCTCTTTAATCAAATTTCCTCCTATATTTTGCCATTAAATTTGTTACATAGAGCACCACCCTGGAGTCAGGAGGACCCAAGTTCAAAAGTGACCTCAGACATTTTATAATTACCTAGCTTTGTGAACTTGGACAAGTCACTTATCCCTCATTGCCTTGCCAAAACAAAAACAAAAAATTCTAAATTTAAACATTTACTAAAAAAAGTACTTACGTATATATCCCTATTAAATTTCACTATATTATATTCAGTTAGATTGGCTTGATAAACTGGGCCGTTTAGACTGAAGAAGATAAAATTGGAGGGGGAAGAGAGAGCTACCAGAAAATTGACTTCAAGTACTTAAAGGAAAAATGTCATCTGAAAGAGGTGTTAAGACATATTCTGTTCAGCCCCACATGGTACACACAGTAGGTAAAGATGACAAAAAAGAAAACTAGACTTCACATAAGCAAAAATGCCCTAAATAATGAGAGCTATCCAAAAGAGGGTAGTTGGCCTCAAAAGATTATGAATTTTCTGGGTTCTCCTTCAAAAATAATGCTGTATTTAGTTTGTAGCCTGATAGTTTAACTAACTTTTTTAGACATCTTCATGAGTTTCCAAGTATATTATCATGTCGTTTGCAAAATGAGGTAGTTTTATTACTATGTTATCTATTCCTTCTATTTCTTTTTTCTTATTCCTAGGATTTCCAATTAAATACTGAATAATATTGGTGAAAATGGAAATCCTCATTTCACAGCTAGTGAGACTTTCCCAAAATGATTAGGGGGAAAAAAGAATTGATGTGTTCTAAAACGTTTAGAGCCATCTCTCTTTTTGGAGACAAAGAACTGGAGATCTCAGGGAGCCTAGTAATTGGGAAATGGCTGAAATTGTGGTACATGATAGTGATGAAATATTATTTTGCTATAAGAAATGATGAGTTTACCCATTTTAGAAAAACAAAGACTTACACAAAATAAAGAATGAAATGGACAGAACCAAGAGAATGCTGTATACAGTAACAACAACATAGTTTTAAGAACAACTTTGAGTGCATAAATCATTTTAACTATTAAAACTCCCAAATTAATTAAAAGAACATAAAGGAAATACATAGATGCTATCAGCATCCAGAGAAAGAATGGATATGAATAGAAGGATGTACAGAATAGCTTTACATGTATGCATATGTGTGAACATACATACATATATTTATTTGTATATCCATATGTTGATGATGTCTGCCCTTCCTTCTCAAAGAAGACCACAACATCAGGGTTGTGATACCATGACATGCGCATGATTTGAATTTGAGTGAAGCAGAGCTGTGCTAAGTCACTAGCCTTACTTTTTCCTCTGGAGCCATCTGGGTCCAGTAAGCAGAGATGAATCAGGAAAACTGGAGATAGCCCTGAGGTAATCACAGATAAGTAACTTTGCCCAAGGTCACTGCTATAAGATATTGAAGCCACATCTGATTTCAGGTCCTTCTATCTTAAGGACAGCTGCTCTAAGCACCACACCATCTAGCTGCCCAAGTATTCACAAAGCCACATTTATATCTAACGGTAGCCATGAGGTTAAGAAAAGAATTACATGATAACTTTATTTTATATTTACAAGGAATAGCAATTTCATGTAGCATCATCTTTTTTCCCTATTCTACTATATTATGGAGATACTTGTTTCATTTCTTAAGTTCAAGATAAAATAAACAATTTAAAAAACAAAATAAAATAAAATAATCACTTCTGTAATTGTAGAAATAATTCTTTTGGGTATGAGTTAGACTAGATCATCACTAAACTCCATTTAAAGTGAAATTCTGTCATTTTGTGATCACAACTTATAATTTACATAGCAATCACAAAATTAAAGGGGCAGAGAACACTTTAGGAAAAAATTCAGGTCAAGTGTTATTATTTTGAAAATGCCGAAGATAAGAAGAAGAAAACAGGATGGGGGGGGGGCAGCTAGGTGGTGCAGTGGCTAGAGCTCTGGTCCTGCAGTCAGGAGGACCCGAGTTCAAATCCATAATTATACGGATATGAAATCCACATATATCCACATAATTATATGTTGATATGTAATCTACATACTTGGGCAAGTCACATAACTCACTGCCTTGCAAAAACTAACAAAAACAAAAAAAAACAGCATTGGATTTGGTGATTACCCCATGCTCTGGAACGGCATTTTCACAAGAATAGCAAGGATTATTGCAGGGAAGTCAGCTGATAAAGGATTAAGTAATCCGATGATGGTAAGGAAATAGAGTAGATTACTCGAATCTGTCAATCAATAAACAACATTATTACATTGCTATTAGTCAGGAGATGTAATTCCAAAAATGAGAAG
The DNA here is from genome assembly GCF_037893015.1 of Macrotis lagotis. Lineage (NCBI taxonomy): Eukaryota > Metazoa > Chordata > Mammalia > Peramelemorphia > Peramelidae > Macrotis > Macrotis lagotis. The sequence goes on along the minus strand of NC_133660.1, from coordinate 4,131,442 downwards.
TCCCTGCCTTCTAGGAGCTAACATTCTCCTGATGCAGAAGTCTGTAAAAGAACTGTTATGAATCACTTGACTATTCTGAGGGGAGAAGCAATAGTTCTTAGAAAATGATGACAGTTTTTTTAAGCACCACAATATTTTAGTCTATCTAGAATTTCTTTGCTAATACAGAAAAAAATCAGCATTCTTTTACAAGAAAATTCCCATTTCAACTTCTGGCTCTCCATTGCAAAAAGAATCACAGCTGAATGACTACTGCAGACATTTCCTTTCTACTGCCTCAATCCATCCTACCATACTGAAAAATTCCATGAAGGGAATCCTAAGCAGGTGGTTTAAAAATAAATTACTGAAATAAGAAAAAGAATGTAACAATGTAACAGTACACTGCTGGCACCAAAGCATCAAGATGACACTTATTTGTGCCCCAGCATAAGACTTCTGGAAAAGAAATACAATTTATTATAAGCACACCATGAGTGGGACTGTAAGCACAAAAATTGCCAAAGTTACATTAAGACCTATTCCTCTTGATAGAGAAACCAAATGTTTTTTCCCCTTGAAAATGCTGGCATCAGTTAAAATTTTTCTAAAGAATGCTACTGATTTTTTCTCAACTGTGAAAAAAAGATAATACCTCGATTGAAAGTGAAGGCAAATTGTATACTCATTTTTGTCTTCTAAATATATTAATGATGATTTTGAATTTTTATTCACTAATAACCTTCAATTATATGAAATAGTTCATCAGTAAGGCAGCACAAAAAGCAATGATGATAAACTGGCTAGAATTTTCACTGACAGTCAATGAGAATTCTAAACCTAGGGACCAAAAGAAATGCCTAGACTTAAATAGCAACACTCAAGATTTTCTACAATCAGAATAAGAAGGGACATCACACCTTAGCTGATCTAACCCAACCACTGAAACATATGATCAGTGACAGCAAATCTTACTTGAAAATTGTAGTTCATGGCCCAGCCAAGGACTAATTTCAATGAGGAAGAGTTTACTATGAAACAGGCCATTTTCCTGATGTACATTGCAGCTCATTATTAGGATATCATTTATTTATGTGGAATTGAAGTCTTCTTCCCTGTGAAAAAATTATTTTCATTTTTCTCACTAGGGAAAAGAGTTTTGGATATTTGAAGTTATCCATCATGTACCTCTGTTAAGTCTTCACCATAGCATAAAGGTCAGATATTCTTCAAGATGTGCTTAGCCCCATGAACTAAGAGTTCAGATTGACACCTCTTCTTCAAGTCAGAGTACAAAGCAGCCATGAGGACCAAGGAGAAGCTGTCCCAGTCCTCCTGGCTTAGAGGTTTTACTAATGGATGATGATGGTTAATACAGAAGTCCAAAGTCAATTGAATGAACAACTAGAGGTTAGCCTTGTTGAATTTTCTTCTGCTATAGCTAAGTGAATCTACTTTTGTTAATTGTTGAATGACTTACAAACATTTCAATCTGTTCCTTTTATTGAAACCAAACTATTAGGAGTACTCCATGTCCAGCCCAGAACAACATATATGAAAAGGCTGAAACTGGGTAATGAGCTGCTTCCTCCATGAAATCTTCTCTGACCTTCCCTGAAATCAAGGCAATCTAAGTCTTCTAATTTTACAGTATTTTACTTTGATTTTATTTTCTTGCTTGCTTTTCTCTCTTTTGAGTTTCAGGTAAACTTATCTTTCTCCCATTTAATTGTAATCCATTTGAGAGCAGGATCTTATCTATCTAGCTAGGTAGGTCAAAGTCTCCAGTTGTCCAGGGAAAGAAAAACCTGATTCTTAAGGAAAAGAATCTGGATATCACAGACTGACATCTAGAATTAGGTCCTCTCCAGGAATTTAGAGATCTGAACTTGACAGAGGTGATATTCTAAAAGATTATGTGTTCTAAAAGTTCAGAAAGTCACATCTGAGAATTAACAGAACACTTATCTACTTAATGTTGGTTAATCTAATTGAGAAATTGAGGTTTATGAAATATAATTAAGTTAAATTCATCTAGGCAGGCATAAGCAGGCTTCAGCATAACCAAAATTTGATGCCAATGGAAAATAAATAATAGGAAATTTTATTTCAGACTGAATATTTAAGTTGATTATTTCAAATAGACTCTGATAAGCTCTATGAAGAGTTAATTATCAGATAAATCTACTATCCTGTAATGGAAGTTATAAGACTAAGACAGTTGAGCATCTCCTCTGCGTATAACTTTTAACCCCAAAAAAGAAGGCATCTGCCAAAAAACATCAAAGATGTAGAATTTTTAAAAAATCATAATGATTTAATTTCATTTTAAATTTAACATCTAAAAGCAAAATAGTTTGTTTGAATTACATATTACAAACAGGATGTCACTGAGAAATATTTAATTCTTTAAAATATCTTTAACATACTAAAGATAGAAATATAAACAGAATTCAATATAGAATTTCAAAAAACATTTCTAGGAATTAACCCTAAACTGTCTTATGTGTAGAGGTGCTACTCATTGACTTTGAACTATATTCAAGAAGGGAATGTTTTTCTCAGAATTATAGAATCATGACCAAAAAAGTCTCCTGCTAAAATTAATAAGCCAGTTTAAAACTAAAGTTGTGCCCAAATAAAATAACTATCACTGATCTTAAATATAGTGCAGAATTTTAATTCTTATTTGTAACATGTTTATGAAGTATTTCCATTGCTCCAATGCTACCAAAAAATACATGAAGCTAACTTATTCCTGAAAATTGTAATAACACTTTTCTAGGGGAGAAAAGTATTGAACACAACTACTAGTGACTACTATTTGCCAACTAGGATAGTGATTTCTAAATCAGTCATTTATATACAAATTATCTAATGAAAATGAGACGATATAATGTTCAATTTAAGCAACTGGACAAATAAAAAATGTGAGAAACATCAAACAACAGGCATTTTTATGAACTATGACCACTTTCTAAGAAAGTTAAATCAACCCTGAAAAGAACCTAAAAACTGCCTTAACCACTGAAGGCCTGATTTAAACAGTGATATAGCCCTGAGAGGTAATAATGACAGAACATGAATGTTTCTAAAATTTTATAGAAAAGGGTGGAAGAAGATCACAAGCATCTTATGAAACAGGCAAAGAAGAAGAGAGGAGGTGGGGGACGAAGTTTTCAGAAAATTTGAGGAGAGATCCGAACAAGCAAAATCTCCCCAAGGACAGAAAAGAATGAAATCATTACAATGCTAGCAAACAGATAAAATTAGAAAAGACCATAAGTGATTGATTGAAATTTTTTTTCCTCTAAAAGTTACAATGGAATTGCACTAGCAGTAAAACATCATGGTCTCCCAAGAGTTAGATGAAGAAAAAAAATGCTAGTGAAGAAAGCAAAGCTGGAAAAAAACCAGCCGAACTAAACTAAATACATGTATAGAGAGAAATTCTGGTCAAAGGTGACAATTTTGAGAGTAATGAGAAACCAACATTCAAGATAGCAAAAAGGACAAATGGCAACACCTTCATGCCTTCTAATGGCAGGTGTGGGGAGGAAAGGTAAGAGATAATTTGGAATTCAAAATTGTTAAACTGAAGTTGAGAAATTGTTTTTACTTGTAATGGGGGAAAAAAATTAAGACAACAACAAAAGGAACACTGAGAAAAGATATCTGTGGTAGGAGATACTGTCTCTCACAACCGTAATACATTTTTGCTCTCTGTAGAAACCCCCTAATCTCAGCACACTGAAAAGACAAGATATTTGTAGCATGATCCACAGGATTTGATAACATTTCTGTTGGCTCAAGATTATTCTCTGTAAAAGCTAATCTTGTTTGAGAAAACTCAGCCTGCTTATCCTGATTAGGTTCCATGAAAAATAAAAGGTAAAGTAAGGTACACAAAAAGAGGGCAGGATACCAAAGGTTAGAACAATACTAACGATTGTTAATTTTTTTAAAAAAAGGTGACTAAGAGAATATGGGCAATACTAACTAATATACTGATTTTTCTATTTTTTTTAACAAAATTAATATGAGAGTAATCTATAATACTTAAAGGGAAAACATGATAAGAATATGAGAAGGGAACAACTATTCATTTATAAATGATATTCTATAGAACATATTTCCAGTTACATAATTAACTGAAAGCAGCAATGAATAGAAGATCTCACTGTATTTATTGGTGATAACTTCTAAAAATGATTCAGTGAAGAAGAACTACCATAAACGCTCTTCAAAAGGAAGGTTATTTCCCAATTATTTATCAAAAACCACACAAGACTCCTTGAAATTTGTAAGAACAGAGTTAACTATTGGAAAACTTTCAGATTTTTAATATAAAGTGAGCATGTGAGACAGGGAGATGGTCATTTGCTCACCCAATCTAGTTCAACCAAGGTATGGAGCCTTCCATCTTTTCCTCATGAAGACAACAAGATGGAGAGATCACACAGAACAAAATTTCTAACATGTGGAGGAAAGAAATTTGGAGAATAAAATAATATGTAGAGAATACCATGTTGTACTTAAAAAGGGAAGGAAATGGGGCAGCTAGGTGCGCAGAGGATAGAGCACCAGCCCTGGAGGAGTACCTGAGTTCAAGTCCGACCTCAAACACTTAAAATTACCTAGCTGTGTGGCCTTTGGCAAGACACTTAACCCCATTGCCTTGAAAAACCTAAAAGGGGGAGGGAATGATGACATGTAGTTGATACCCAAGCTGTACAAGAAGGTAGCAAGAAAGTATATAGTTGCCTTTGATATTAATCCAGTGACTTGTTTCCCTGATAATTTTAGCCACATTGATTTTTCTGTGTCAAAATGTTTTGGTATAGTTCTTATTTAGTTGTAATATTTTTCCCTTTCTTCTCTAATCTAACCTAATGCTTCTATTTAGAGATCATCATGGATTGCTATGTGAGATATTGGGTCCATAGCTATTACCTGCCAGACTGCTTTCCAGTTTTCCCAGTATTTTTTTTTTTTTTGATGAACCATAATCTTAGTCCAGTAGTTGAGATCTTGGAGCTCATCAAAACACAGAGTTCATTTACCTATACTTGTTGGGTAAATAATCTGTTCCAGGTATCAGCATTCCTATTACTTAGCCAAACCAAACAGTTTTTATGATTCTTGCTTTGTAGTATACTTGGAGAATTGTTACTGGATAGCTCCCTCCTTACTCAGTTTTTTCTTCAATTCCCCTGAGATTAAAATTTTGTTTGGTCAGATGAATTTCCTTATTACTTCTTCTAGCTAAATAAAGTAATCCTTTGATAATAGATTCAGTATACTCCTGAAGAGACCAATTGATTTTATTTATTCAGTTGGCCTACCCAAGATCGAGGAGTAACTCAAATTAATTAGATTTGCCTTTATTTCTGTAATGATTGTTTTATACTTGTACTCATACCATTTCTGTCTCAACATTTTATATATTCTATAGTTATTATTAAAGGAACTTCTCTCTCTTTCCTACAACATAAAGAAAAGTTGTTCATTTATATCCTGTGGAAGATCTACAACCCTATAGATAACTTTGCTGAAAATATTTTTCAATACTTTTTAATGGACTAAGTAAATCATCATATATCATCTGCAAAACGTGATAATTCTGTTTCTTCTTTATATATGTAGATTCCTTCTCAATTTCTTTTTTGTCTTACTATTAATATTTCTAACACTATAAAATAACAATAACAGCTTGTTGTGATCTTCTTGAAGAAGGTCTTGAGTTTGTCATTACTATATGCGATTAATGCTGGCTCTTAATTTTAGGTATCTAAAAATAATAATAATATTAATAATAATGATGATAATGATAATGGCTTTCCTGATCTTATTGTAAAGGTCTTAAGTTTATTATTACTATATGTGATCAAGGCAGGCTCTTGATTTTAGGTAGATACTATTAATCATACTCCATTATTTTTTTTTTTTTTAGGTTTTTGCAAGGCAATAGGGTAAAGTGTTTTGCCCAAGCCCAGGCCAATTTGAACTCAGGTACTCCTGACTCCAGGGCCAGTGCTCTATACACTGAGCCACCTAGCCACCCCTTTCCATTACTTTCTAATGTTAATTTCATAGAAATGAAGTTATATTTTCAATCCTTAAACTAACATCTATTAAACATTTAATCATTGTTCAGCACTTCCTTAAATGCAGGAAATATTCATTAGGAAGAGAAAGATACCTGACCCTCAGGTAGTTTACATTCAAAAAAGTCTAAGGTAGGATTATCTTAAAAAGAAGATAGGAAGCAAGGCATTTCAAGGAGGAGCCACATGATCAGAGGCAACCCAGTTAAAGACTTTCAAAATTTGTAAACTTCCAGGACTGAAGTGAGGCTTCAGGATAAGAGTTGGGTTATAAAAATGAAAGTTTACAGCTAGTCTAAAATGGAATAAGCTCTCAAAATAAAGAAAATATTTATTAATTCACATAATCATAGGGTTTTTCTTTCTTCATTAATACAGTCTGTTACAAAGCAAGAATTTCTAAATAACGAACCACTCTGGCATTTTTGATATGGATACATCTTTGTAATGCTATCTTTTTTATTTACTGCTGCAACCTCTGTGTGTAAATGCATGTATATTATATATATATATATATATATATATATAATACATATATGTATTATGTAAATATACATAAATGTATGTATGTTTATTTCTCCTTTCATTTCTGTATTTTATTTCCAGTATTTCCTTACAGTGTCAAATAATGATGATAATGACTCCCATGATTATGTTGGAAAGAGCTCTAATTTGTTACTATCATTATGTAATACTGAATCCTGATTTTAGATGATACAGTCATCTATTTTGACTCAGAGACAGAGAGACAGAGACTGCTTAGCTTACATTACAAAAATTGGTATAGTGTTTCAGTTATAATTACCTTAAATGAAATTAACTATTGTTTTTGTTTGTTCTTTGACCCAGTAATTCTCTAGAGTATTTTCACCTCTAATTTTATCTCATTTAGTATGTCATATAAATATTTAGATGTCACAGCATTTAGTTCACATATGATTAGTATAAATATTCATTCACTGTCTATGGACATGTCCAAAGACAGTTTGTCTGTTCATCTCTTTTAAACAAGTCCATATTTGCTGTTGCCCAAAGAACTGGTAACAAGTGCCACCCCAGATATTTATTGTATGACTTTTGGCAAATCACTTAACTACCTGGAGTTGTAAAATAAGAGCTGGTCCTGGCAGTCTCTAATTACTCTTAGCAGTAAAACGATGATACTGTGACCAGTCTAGCATAAGGAAAACTATATGGTAATGATATCAAGAGAACCAACTCTGGAGTCTCAAGTGTACAAGTTCAAATCTTGCCTCTGACGCTCACCACTTGTGCGATCATGAAAAAACCACTGACCTTCATAAGCTATTCTTCCTCATTTATAAGGTGCTTTGGGGTTCTTAAATCACCAGACATAGGGACCAAGTGAAGATCTCAAGAAATTTGAGCTTTCTTAAGGTGATAATGGAAGGATTTGGAAAAGTAGTAAATAGCATGAGAACTGGATTTTAAGAGCTACAACACTGTAGCATCCTCATTGCTAAGATAAAAGACTCATTCAAATATTTTCGAGAAGAGAAAGAGTCAAATGAGGTTTGAAAACTTCTGAATTGAAAGCATATCAATAGTTAAGTAACTGATTTTTCTAATTGCTATATTTCTCCATAGTACAAGGGTATCAATTAAGAACTTTTCATTTCAGTACAAGAGATAAAAGAAATTCAATTCCAACTATTCTACAGAAGGAATGAGAAGTGCCAAATATAATTTAAACTTTAAAAGTCTTTAGGTAAGTAAAACTAAATAACCTACCAACAAAAGCTGAAAAACAGTCATAAGAAATTTGGAAAAATCTTAGTCTAATAAAAATGTCCTTAAATGAAGTTCATTTGAAGAACATCCATCTTGTTTGACAGTCAAATAGCCTATTTTTATCTTGTTTAAACCAGTCTGCATAAAGTGGAGAAGAAAAATCTCCCCTAGTCAAAAGAACAACCGATTCGTGACTATGTGTTGTCTTCAGTCACACAATGAAATGTTTCAAATGTATGCCCTATGCCATGACTAAGTTCATTAATAACCTCTTAGCTCAGAGTTTGCTCCATTTGTTAACATCAAGAAGGTCTCTCATTTCTACAGAACTGAAAAGCTGCCTGCGGTTCACAATATAGCTCACACAAAAAAGCACACAGCAGCTGTTCATATTCTCAAAGAAGTCTGTTATGATAATGATGTCATGGAAAAGAGCCGAGATCTATTAAACGTGTCAGACAGGCAAGTCGTTCAATCTCTTTAGACAACATAGGTATATATACATACACATATCTCTACATATATATTAATACACACAAACAAATATATACATACTCAGGTTACACTAGAATATTATTACATTAAACTATAAAAAGGCAAAAAGTTCGGCCCTTAAAAGAAATCACTAAGGAAAGGTAATTAAAGCCTTTTCATAGTTTTGCTTTAATAAAATGTATTTACTACCGGAACTACCCAATAAAGTAACAAGATCAACAGTTCACTGTCACAAGGGCTTTTCGGCTGGGGGGGGGGGAGGCAGAGACAGAAAAAGAGCTATGGAACACTATTTTCTGGTCAGTAGAAAGGACAGGGAATTTAATAGCTTGTTTAATTAAAGAAAAACAAATGATCAGGGTATCATGGAAATTTGATACAGGTGATTGTGGTCCACTGAGAAATTAAAAACTTTATTATAAAAAAATTATCATTTCAATGTGGGGTTAATGAGTTGTTATTATACCTGTCATATTTGCTGTGACTGTACAGTTATTTTCAAGTCAAGTCTGACTTTGCTAAACCCATTTGGAGTGATTTGCCATTTTCTTCTCTAGCTATGTTTATAAAAGAGGAAGCCTAGGCCAACAGTGACTTTCTCAGGGTCAACTTTGGTTTTCTTGGCTTTAGTTGCTTTTTTTACATAAGGGGGTAAACAAAGATAACAAAAGGTTAAGTGATCTGTTCAAGGGATCAGTAGCAAAGGTGGAACTGTGTTCAGTTTTCCTGATTTAAAATATAAATTAAGCTAAAAAGTGCCTGTTGGCTTCCCTAAATTCCGTAAGTAAGTAAGAATATTTACTCTCAATGAACTGGAATATTTGAATTGATATTTGGAAATTCAAATTTGAAAAATGAGGAAACTTTATAAGCATAAAAATCAGTCTAACCTATAAATGTTAAGTTTAAAACTCTTGAGGGTAGGCTCTGGTAATAAATGAAAGAGTCAACAAATAACATAAGAAAGCACTGAAATTTAAGTGCATTGAGTTCTAATCCCTGCTCCATTACTAGGACAGAAACAAATTGGTAGAAATTCTAAACTATCTTCCCATTCAAACATTTATCATAACATGAAGTTCATTTTAAGATACTACTGAGATGTGTGGTATGATGTGTGGTATGTATCTAAAAGCAAGATCATTTATTGTTTGTTCTTTGCTCTGAAAGAGGACCATAACATCAGGAAAATAATATCATGACTTGCAAGTGAATAGGATGTAAGTGAGGAAGGGCTGCACAAAGTCATCAGCCTAACTCCCTTCGTACCATCCAGGTCCAGTCAAGATAGAGATCAGGATGACTGGATACAGCCCTGATACAGTATAAGAGTTTGGCCTTTTTTTAAGCTAAGGTCTAAGAAAGAAACAAAGTAAAGAACAGTATCTGGTCAAAAACAAATCAATCTGGAAGGGAAAGACCCTGAAGGTTTCTGTCCAAAATGAAACATGCTGTCTATAATTTCTCTGAGCCATCAGAGGCCAAACAATGAAGCGAGACCAGGACTGGTACCTATAGTCTAATCACTGGGCATTAGTGACATGGGTTTAAGGAATGGATGAGTACAGGGAGATCTGGGTTATAAAGCCTGGGTTACAATTTTTTTTGAAAGATTTTATTTGAGTTTTACAAATTTACCCGTATTCTTGCTTCCCTCCCCCCCCCACCCCCCACAGAAGGCAGTCTGTTAGTTTTTACATTATTTCCATGGTATGCATTTATCTAAGTTGATGTGATAAGAGAGAAATCGTATCCTTACGAAAAAATAAAGTATAAGAGATAGCAAAATTACATAATAAGGTAAGTCTTTTTTTCTAAATTGAAGGTAATAGTCTTTAGTCTTTGTTCAATCTCCGTAATTCTTTCACTGGATACAGATGGTATTCTCTATCACCGATAGCCTAAAATTGTCCCTGATTGTTCCACTGATGGAATGATCAATCCATCAAGGATGATGATGATCTCCCCACCCCCCCATGGCTTTTAAGGTTGTATAATGTTTTTCTGGTTCTGCTCTTTTACTCTGCATCAGTTCATGCAAATCCTTCCATGCTTCCCTGAATTCCCATCCCTTCTAGTTTCTTTTCTTTTTTTTTTTTGGTTAATGACTTTATTTGTACATTAATAAAATATTCTTCTTTAAGAATAAACATAATACCTCCTCCCCCACAAAAATATAGAACCTCATGTGAAATAAAGTAAAAGAAAAGAGGAAAAAAATGTGTTTCAGTCTGTGTTCTGATACCGCAGCTCCATCTCAGCTGGATAACATTCTTTGTCATAAGTCCATCACAGCAGTTACTTCCATATTTTTACACAGCTGCTGTTGCTGATTGTAATTCCCACCATCTATTCCTCCCCACTACCATATATTATATTTTCTCTCTCCTTTAACTCTGTCCCTCTTCTAAAATGTACGGTAGGGTAGCTGAGTGGTGCAGTGGACAGAGTTCCGGCCCTGGGGCCAAGAGGCCCAAGCCCACATACCAACCCAGAGACCTAGCAACCACCCAGCCCCATGGTCCCGGACAGGCCACCCAATCCCAGTACCTTGGAAAAAAGTAAAGAAAATGTGTTATATCTGACTATTCTCTCCTATAATCTACCCTCTCCTCTATCACCCACAACCTCCCATTCCCCTGCCCCCATTCTCTCCTTTTTACTCTAGATGTCTATATCCTATTGAGTGTGTGTGCTGTTTCCTCTCTGACGGATTTCTGATGAGAATGAAGGTTCCCTCATTCCCCCTCACCTTCCTGCCACCTTCCATATCATTGCAAAAGCTCACTGCAAAAAAAAAAGTATATTTTATAGGAAATATCTTAGCCTATGCAAGCTCTCCTTTCTCTTACTCCCAGTACATTTCCCTTTCACCCATTGACTCCATTTTTACAGTATATTATATTTTCAAATTCAGCTCTCTCCTGTGCTTCATCTATAAAAGCTCCTTCTGCCTGTTCTATTAAATGAGAAGGTCTTATGAGCATTATCAGTATCATTTTTTTTCTATACAGGAATATATGTATTTCATCATCATTAAGTCCCTCATAATTTACCCTTCTCCTCCACTCTTTATGCTTCATCTGAGTCCTTTATTTGAAGGTCAAACTTTCTGTTCAGCTCTGGTTATTTCAATAGGAACCTTGAAATTCCCCTCATTCATTAAAAGTCCATCTTTTCCCCTGGAAGAGGATGCTCAGTTTTGCTGGGTAGTTGATTCTCAGTTGCATTCCAGGCTCTTTTACCTTTCCTGAATATTATATTCCAAGCCCTATGAGCCCTTAATGTAGTTGCTGCTAAGTCCTGTGTGATACTGACTGCAGCTTCACAATATTTGAATAGTGTTTTTCTGGCTGCTTATAATATTTTCTCTTTGACTTGGGAGTTCTGGAACTTGGCTGTAATATTCCTGGGGTTGTTTTTTTTTCTTTGGATCTCTTTCCAGGGGAGATTGGTGGATTCTCTCAATTTCTATTTTGCCCTCTCTTTCTAGGATATCAGGGCAATTTTCCTGTAGGAACTCTTTAAAAATGAGGTCAAGGTTCTTTTCTTGATCATGACTTTCAGGTATCCCAATAATTTTTAAATTATTTTTCCTGAAACTGTTTTCCATATCAGTTGTTTTTTCAATGAGATGTTTCACATTTTCTTCTAATTTTTCATTGTTTTGTTGTTCAAGTATTGAGTCTTGATTTCTTGTAACATCATCAGTTTCCTTTAGCTCCATTCTATATCTGAAGGATTTGTTTTCTTCTTGTTATCTCTGTTTCTAATTGACCAATCCTGATTTTTAAAGCATTCTTCTCCTCAATAACTTTTTTAACTGAATTATACATTTGACCTAAGCTGGTTTTTAACATGTTATTTTTGTCAGTATTTTTTTTGGTCCTTGACTAAGCTGCTGACTTCATTTTCATGTTTTCCCTGCATCTCTTTAATGTCTTTTCCCAATTTTTCTTCTATCTCCCTTACTTTATTTTCAAAATCTTTTTTGAGCTCTATCATAGCCTGAGCCCAACTTCCATTTTTCTTGGAGTATTTAGATGCTTCCTCATCTTCAGATTGAATATTTTGATCCTCCTTGGGATCATAGACAAAGTGTTTGTCAATGGGTCAGGTTCCTTTATTTTCTGCTTACTCATTTCCCCAGCCTGTGCCTGGTTTTAGGGTGCTTCCTGAGCTTTCAAGTTTTATTGTGACACCCCCCCCCCAAAAAAAAAAAACAGGACCTCAGTGTGTGAGGCTCTGACTGCTCTCCTGGGTCTGTGAATGACCACCAGCTCACCGAGGTGGTCACCATTCTATGGCGGGGGGGGGGGGGGTGGCCTAGACTGCAATCAGCATCTGATTGTGGTCAGAGACCCAGAGTCCTGTTCCAGGGACAGAGGACAGACCTCAGAAGTCTCCCTCCACCAGTTTACCTTTCAGTGGGCTGAGCACTTAGGGCACAACTGCCTGGAAACTCCTGCTTGCTAGCTCTGTGGGCCTAGTTCCATTTCCAGGATCTGGGCTGCCCGGTGAGCTGTACTGGGTGTGCTGAGTGCTGCGACTACACTCGGGTTCTGGGCTTCATGCTCATTCTGGCAGAGGTCTTCCAAGTTGTACTTGGTTCTCCCTGGGGTGCAGGTTAGGAAACTGCTTCTGCTGCAGGGAGCCATGGCTCCTAGGAACCCTGGGGCTGTCCCTGGGAGGCTAAAGTTTCTTCACTCTGGCAGGGCTACCCCTCTAACCCCCAATGGAACAGTATTTCCACTATTTTCCAGCTTAACTTGGGCTGGAAAATTGTCTCACTGTATCTTTCTGTGGGTTCTGTCTCTCAAAAATTTAGTTAGAGTCATAATTATAAGATTTTTGAAATATTTTGGAGAGAGCACTTAGGAAAGGCTCTTCTGTCACCATCTTGAATCCACCCTCCTGGGTTCCAATATTAAAGTACTAAAACTGTGGTATCAAAGTGAAATACAAATAAATTCCTGTGAACATCATTCTCTAAAAATTAATTAGCTATCTATTAACAAATTAAATTTATTAAATAGAAATTTTATTAATTCACTGAAATTAGCATTATCTATTAACAAATTATTATATATCATAATGTATTTTTATTTTGTGAAACATTTCCTGTTTATAGTTTAATCTGAATCAGTTCAAATTAAAGAATATTAGCATCAATTTGACACCTCTGAACTAAGTCATCTTGGCCAAGTTACGACTCAGATTCCTTATCTATAATATGAAAATTCATGGCTCATTTCTAAGGTTCTTCCCATCTACATTTCTCATTACAATAAAACTTAGGCTATAATGAAGGCTCAGGGAATTGGAACATTCTGTATTTTTCAACTTTCTCACTAATTGGTCATCATAATTTCATTATTTTTACATAGCCAAGGGAGGAACCATAGAATGTCACATCTGTAAAACAATTTTAGAACAGTAGTTCTTAATGTAGGGTCCAGGGTCTGTGGATAGATTTCAGAAAATCCATGAACTTTAGAAAAAAAAAATGAAAAATACATTTTATTTTCACTAATCTTATTTGAAATTTAGTATTTGTTTCAATTATTTAAAAACATTATTCTGAGGAAAGGTTCAAATAAAAAACAAAAAAACAAGATTGGGAACTCCTGGATAAAAAGTTATCAAGTCCAATACTCCCATTATATAGAGGAGACCCAGAAAAGTTAAGGTTCAAACTAACGTAGTGATTTGAGATCTTGCAGTGCCTCATAATGACCGATGAAAACAGCCCTTAGTTTTCAGGACTGTAAATACAGGCAAGGTAATTGAATGTAATTTTGCACATTGCCTACTAATTTTCTTTTACTCAGTTTTATCAAAATGGGAAAGTTCAAATTGTAATTGCCTCCCCTTTTTTTGAAATTTTATTCCAGAAAATAAGTATTTGTGAAAGAGGAAAAATCTGAATAATTTAGGGTTCTAGTTAGCTGTTTTCTATCTAACAGAAATTTTACTTTGCTCACAAGATGCAAAAAAAATTAATGGAATAATGCTTTAAAAAGTGCCACACACTTCCATAGGTACAAGTACAATCCTTCAATCCATTCATTTAGCCACTGTTGGCTAATGTGTCCGTACATCTGCTTTTATTTATAGTTGTATTAATGGAAAGAATTTGAACTTGAGTGAGATTCCCAAGACTGAAGCTATTCCAATTTCATCTTAGTTATATGGAGACATTCAAAGTAATATCTGTTACATTAAAAAGATTTTTAATACAAATAGAATGTCCAACACTGTTATGGTGAGTCAATGAGAAGTAACCACTCTATGAACAAATGGGAGTCAAATATGAGAAATGCTGCTTTGTCCCCATTTGGCAAACTTCTGCTTACAATAAAATTATGCCTCTTGTATCCTTCTTTACATAAGTTTCTTAAATATTGACTTCTTCAGTTCTCAAACAAAATAAAAAATCTGGGAGTATAAAATACTTGACACCCTATCTGTAATATAATACTAATCAGTTTCTTTCTCTAAAGAAATGGAATATTTCTACTCATAATTTATCCAAAGCAAAAGTTTCACATAAACAATGGAAGTTTCTTTGCTCATTTCATACTGAAATTATCGACTCCTAAGCATCAAGAACTCTTCTCTGGAAAATTAAAATATTTCAAAGAGTTACAAACACATACATAAATATTTATGTCATCTGTGGCACACCGGGTATTGTACATAGCTGATATGCTATGATTTAAGCTATTTTTCTGACCTAAATGAGGTATAACCCTCAAAATATTTTTACATCTTTGAATCTTTAAATACCATATATCATAAGATAACAAATCTTAGGTCTATAAGGAACCTTCTGGGTTATTTATTATGTGCACTATCACCTTGGTTTTTTTTTTTTTCTAGGAGGCAATACTGTTAATAAAATTACTGAGACTAGCCTAACTGCCTTCTTTTTATCTTCCTACAGCTGTGAAAATAAAATTATCTTGGCCTTGTGAAATTCTTTCTAGCCACAACATCAACATAGCAGCCAAAACACACAAGGTTGGAGTAAAATCCATTTTCAGCAGCTGTGCTGCACAAAAAACAATCACAATTCATCCACTTCCTACTTCTTCAAACCAATAATATCCACTTAAGACTTCTTTGCCTGCCTGAATCAGTCTCCTAGTCTTCATCCTATATTATGGTCAAGAGCTAGAGTACCTATTCAATGAGTATTTTGAAAATGAAGTCCAGTAAATACATCAAAAGTCATTTGAAGGGTACAAGGCATAGCTAGGGAAACACCTTTGTAATAGAAAGGATTATCTGAATTCCTGTTGTTGGTGTTTGCCCTTCATTATCCTTTTTTTTGGGGGGGGGGTTGTTAGGCAATAGGATTAAGTGACTTGCTCAAAGTCACACAGCTGGGTAATTGAGTGTCTTAGTCCAAGTTTGAACTCAGTTTTCCTCCTGACTCCAGGGCCAGGGCTCTGTCCACTGCATCACCAAGCTGCCCCCCCTCCCCTGCCCTTCATTCTGGAAGAGGACCATGACATCAGGGAGATGATACCGTAAGAGGGAAGTGATCTAGATTGGTGAGGAGGTGCTGTACAAATTTATGAGCTTCACTACCTCTTCTGGAGTATCTGGTTCCAGTGGTCGGATCTGAATCAGTACAACTGGAGATGATCATGGATGCAAGGGAAATCTCTATGGAACATTCTCTGCCATTCTAGGAGTTTATAAGAAGAATTTCAAGAGATAATCCACAAATATTTCCACATTTCACAAATATTCAAATATGACTCTTCTGTAAAACCTTAAGGCAAGGTGACATCATAAATAGTAAAACAGACCTGAGAGTCTGGAAGACTTGACTTTCAATTCCTACCTCTAGACATACTGTTATGTGACCCTGGGTTAAGTTACTGTAACTCTGAGTGAATTGTGCAACTTAAACTAAAATTTGCAGGAAAAATAACTCCTTGCATTGGTAGAAAACATTCCTTCATCTTGGAGTTTCCTAGACTGAACCAATTTTTTTAAACATACATAAAGAGCTGTCCTTCCAGTTTCAAAGTTCTAATTTGTAAAGGAATAGAAACAATTCATATCAACTAAACTGGAAATGAACAGCATTTCAGAGTTAGTAGAGGACCAACCAGGCAGCCTTCTCATTTTATAGAGGAGGGAAGTGAGAGACATGGAATGCCTTGCTTGGAACTGAGAAAGAACAGAGCTAATCCTCTGACTCAAAATCCAATCTCCTTTCCAGTAGATCCAGTCACTTAATTGGATAGTTTCATCCTCATTTTAATATGAGCTAGTATTTTTTCTTCTCAACATATTCCAAATGAATCTTAATAACTAGAAAAAGTTCCAGAAAGAGAAATGATATAAATCTCACAATCCCAAATGGCGCATTGAGACACAAGAAATCAAAATGGATCCCCAGTACCTCATCTTTTTATCCTACCACCTAGGGAAGACAAGAAATATAGCACCTATCACATTTGAAAATGAATACCTTTGCTACACAATCAATAAAGAGAATCCAAGAATGAAACAATCAAGGTACTCCACAAGACCCACTGACAAGAAGGAGCAGAAGTCCTCTGTCTAGTCCATGTACTGGGTTGTGAACCTCAGTTTTTTAATATCAACAAAATTAATAGGTTTAATTAATCTACAAGACCCACCTGGTTCAATTCTATTGGCCTCTGTCCAGGATAAAAAAAAGCATAGTATACTTAAATCTTTAAGCTATTCAACACCTAAATAAATTAAATGAGGGTGGGATTTTTCCCCAGCTTCTGAAACTTTATTTCAATTAACCAACAAGAATGCGTGTCTATGCTCATAAACCATGGGATCAAACAGAAAAAGGGTTCACTAAGCCATATATAAGGATTTCTGAATTAGTTTTAAAATGTCAAATTATCTAATTTTATTTTATTTTGTAAATATTTCTCAGTTACATTTTAAATCGGTTTGTGACACACTTAGGAGCATTTTGAGCCATGTGCGTGTTTGTCACCTCAGATCTAGAGAAAGTAATAAGTTATCATGCAGGAAGCTCCGAGGATTTGGAAAGACATAGAGTGAAGAAATTGTGGAACTGAATAAGCCACACTGCCTCCATCTTGTGACTCCATTCTGGATTTAGCTCAGGTCCCTTTCTATTCAATTTTGGGTCAAGTTCAATTTCTGTCTTGTGAGAAGATTTTATTCTATCATGGGGATTATGAGAGGACTTCCTTGCTTTAGTGAATCCAGCTTTATGTAGCTAGGATGCTAGCCCACCTCCAGCAGCTTCTTAGAGTTCATTAACACAGAACCTAGGTTAAGCTGACCAGCAACCCAGTCAGTTCTTAAGATTGATGCACTACACATCTCAAGAAACCCATATGACTTATCTGAGAACTGGACTCATAGCACTTTATCAACTATTGTTTCTATGTTCCTTTGACTGAATTCAGATTCTTGGGGCTAGTTTAACACCTATTTTCTGATTTCATGAAATTTATACCTGTTCATTTCTCCCCTTCCCATGGTAGAATCTTTCCTCGAATTAGAAATTAGATAACCTCATTTTATTATCCTGATAGTTTTCTTTTAATCAGTTGGTTTTAGTTGGTTCGTTGCTTTTAATGTATAAAAATATGTACTCAGTATCCCATGAGAAAGTAGAGAACAGACAGATTCAAATTTTTTATGCAATTGGCATACACAGTTTAATAAACTGACACGCAAAAGCTCCAACTTTTATTTCCTCAGCCATTTCACCTTTCAACCACAATAGGAAGGGGAAACTAATTTACATGAAATATTCTAAAAACATGAAACACCAGATTGTATACTACTGAATATGATGCATTAAGGAAGGGATGGATTTTCAGTAAGGATTAACATGGAATTCTTAGAGGATGTAGGACATGAATTGGACATTGAAAAATAAATAAGGCTTTAATAAGCCCAAGGATAGCAAAAAGGGCATTGCACATATTGTGAAACAATAAAAGAAAAGGAATAGGTGATAAAAATAGTACTTAAAGAAGAAAAGCATTTTTATTATTAGAATTTAGAATGTATTACAGTATGAGAATATGATATATAATATTAAAAAAATGACAGAAAGATGGAAAGACCAGAGTCAAGAAGACCAGCAAGGATGTTATTACAAGAATCAGAGCATGAAGTGATGATGGCAGTAGGAATGAAGAGAATCACAGGAACCACAGAATTTAATAGTTGAGAAAACAATTCACTGAACATCTAGCCTAACCTAACCCAAAAAAGAAATCCCACTGCAACAAAGAAATAAGTAGTATTAATCAGCCTGTGTTAAAGACCTCCAAGTAATGGGGAACACACCATCATACCCATTCTTTGAGCAAGATTTTGCTGGCATTAATCCTAGATATGCCCCTTTGAAAAGTTCCTCCATTTGCTTCTGGTTCTCTCTTCTAGAAATAGCAACCACAACCACTAACCACCACCACACCATGCACCACCAGCACAATAATTATAACAATAACTAGCATTTGCACAGAAGCCTTAAGGTTTGCAAAGGGTCTTGCAAAAATTTTATCCTCAAGACAACCCTAGAGAAGAGGAACTGTATTAGATGAGAGAATTGAGGCAGGAGGAGGTTAGGTGCTGTATCCACAATAGGAAGGATCATAGCGCTTCTAAGTGTCTGAGGACAGAACTGAACTCAGTTTTACTGATATCAGGGATACAACATTGTCCACCCCCATGCCACCTAAGTACAAAAAGACCTTGTATGATTTCTCTTCCACATAATTCTTCAAAAAATTCAAGATCCCGATGATTTACTTCTGAGCTCTATCTTCTACAATCTACCCATCCCTAATTCTCATAACCAGGCTCAAGGCCTTCCACACCAACCTTCACTTCAGACCTTCCATCAGAATGTTTTCCCCACAGTCCAAGTAAACTGGTGTAACTGTATTTCCCTTACATAACCATATAGTCTACCTTTTGACGCCATCACTTTGCTCAGGCTGCCTCTGCAAAGTTCACCTCCTTGTCGCCATCTTGTAGAAGTGCTAGTTTCCTTCAAAACTCACTCAAGAGATGAACTCCTTCAAGATGCCTTTCCTGATTCGGAGTCCTTTCTACTTTCCCAAAGAGTCATGGTATATTCATCTGGTATACTTCTCTAAGAACATATTGCAATCTGATAGTAGAATGTAAGCTTCCTGGGGGCAGTAATGTTTTACATTCATATTTGTGTCTCCAATACTTAGCACAGAGTCTAAAACTTAACAGATACTTAATAAATGCTTGTTGATTTATTAATCACCAAGTTGGTTTTTTTATTTAATTTTAAGGCTAGACACTTGCTTTTACTAAATTTCATCTTTTAGGCGAAACTATGTTTTAATGTATCCTAAACATAATATAATGTGTTCTCTAAGCCATTTCAGTTTTGTGTCACCTACAAAGGCAGCAAGGCATTTATTCAAGTCGTAAAATTCAATTAAATTTGTTAAGCACTTATTACGTGCAAAGTTTCAAACAGTCCAAGTTCACCACACAATTTGAAAACTATTGGTTTCATTCCAAAATATTCCACTTTCTAGATAAGATCTCTTCTCACTGTCACACCAGATTTAGGTAGGCATTGGTGATATTAAAAGTGGTATAAAAGTAAAAATATAAATGAAAAATTTAAAAGAAAAAGGAAAGATAGGGGTTAAATATAAAAGAAGAGTAATTAAATCTCTATCTCTTATTTTGTTTTAACAAGTAGAGGACTTTTCTACATATTAATAAATTATCCTGGCAAAATTCCAGCTTACTATATTGTTTACACAAATGATGTAAGTAAAATATTGTTCAAGAATGCTTTGGTTTTCATTTGACTTGGCTAGACATCCGATATTGCCTTTTTTAACTAAGCCTTAAGTTACAAAGTACCAGAGTTTTACAAATCTCAAACATCAAATACAAATTCAGTCTTGAATTGCTCTAGGAAATTTTCCAACTGTTCAAATCTGATGGAAATTCACACAACGCACATACTGTCATTTTACAGCTTCTCATGATACTCTAATGAGATCACCAACCACTATATTGTCAAGAACTATTAATTAAATCTTGAAGAGTTTCAGCATAAAGTTCTGCTTTACATCCCCACACACAGGAGCTGGAAAATACAAACTAGTTGCAAGAAAGGATTGGAAAGAATAGTAAGAGTTAAGTGGTTCTTGATGCTCAATAAAACAGCATCTAGAGCAGAATATTTTGATCCTGTAACATTCTGATGCTACTCTCTTGGTCTGTTCCCTCCATATCATGCCACACTGGACAAATACCATCTATTCATCACCTGGTACCTCAAAGACTGAAGAGTCCTTACTGTCAGGACAACTAGGTGGCGCAGTATATAGAGCACCAGCACTGGAGTCTGGAGTACCGAGTTCAAATCTAGCCTCAGACACTTAGTAATTACCTAGCTGTATGGCCTTGGGCAAGCCACTTAACACCACTGCCTTGCAAAAACCTAAAAAAAGTCTTTGCTGTCAACACCTGGGAGGCAGCAGAGGATAGACAAGCAGAGGCTTGCATTCTTAACCACAGGTCTTGAGTTCAAATCTTTTTTGAAACTTCATTTAAGACAATGGGGTTAAGTGACTTGCCCAAGGTCACAGAACTAGGCAATTATTAACTGTCTGAGGCTGGATTTGAACTCAGGTCCTCCTAACCCCAGAGCCAGTGCTCTATCTGCTGTTCCTCCAAGCACTCGAGTTCAAATCTTGACTTCCATGTTCCTTGTATGACTTTGACATAGTCAGTTTATCTTTCTGGACCTTAGCATTCTCATCTAAAAAGTGAGAAGATGAGATTACACGACCTGTGTAATACATACCTTTGAGCTGTTATCCTCTCCATCAGCATATGACCTCAGCCACGGCAAGAGGCAACACTTTTGCTGGATTAACGCCTTTTTGAATACAGTGTAAGCTGTGGATCTAGGGTCACATAGAAAGGCTCCACTTCAAACACTTCATAAAGCAAAGTCAATTATTGAAAGTCTGCTCATGCTCTAAATTGGGGAGTAAGACCCTCCCCCTTTCCACAGCATCATGGATAGAAGCCAGCTTATCAGCCTCTTCCACATGAGGTTTTGACTGATGTGCCAATAATACCAGTCCCTGTTTCCCATTACACTCATAGCCCTGATATGACATGTTTGGGGTTTTCCTGTAGATCTCATAGCAGCGTATGCTTCCACCCAAGTTAGAAAAGGGAGTAGCTCTCTGCAACTAAGATTTTATAACCACAAATATATGTCTCCACAGAAGTATCATCATCCACCAGATGTTGTATTTACAAGAATCTATTTTCCTATAGTGTGAGTGATCTCTGGGTAGTACCACGCGGTTGGTAGAGTCTAGTCTTAGACTTTGGACAAAACTCCTCTTAATCTACCCTCAGTTCTAGAACCTTCTTCTGTCTCACTTATAAACAGTCCTCTCTAGCCATTGTTTTTCTTGGTCAATGGAAATGAACTCCTAAATTTTAAACTAAAAGATTCTCTGCCTCTGCCCAAGATATAATCTTGGGCACGTCATTTCATCTATCCAGCCTCAATTTTGTTTCTTTAAGTTAAAAACAGGAAAACCAGATGATCCTTTAAAATTCCTTCCATCTATAGCTCTATGATCTATGCCTGCCTCTATGATCTATGCCTGCCTCTATGATCTATGCCTGCCTCTATGATCTATGCCTGCCTCCTTTGCCAGAGTCCTACCAAAGAGCCACTTCTCTCTGCTCCCCAGGAGAAAGAAGAGGCTTTATCTGGGAGCAGGCTTTTATCTGGCTTTACTATTCTAGTTGCTTCTCAAAACACCTTGGAGAAAGGACTTCCTGGCTGCCATCTTGAGAGCTTTTGGAGTCCAAAATCAAACTAATGATGAACTAACCATTCCCTTCTCACTCTGCTTTTCCTAAATTGGAACACCCTTCATATCTGCACTACAAACTATGTTCCAAATATAATTTAGCTAAATTCATATTGATTTCTCTCACTATATAAAGACTTCAACAAATGTGTCATACTTATCCCTTTCCATATCATATCCAAGTTCAACCTAACCTTTTCAGGTACAGTTTTTGCCCAAAATAATTTCTTGACCTTCAAAAATTATTATTTTCAATGAAGGAATATTATTAGATAGTTTCTGTGTGCTGACAAAAGAATTGGGCTTAATACATATATTATGGCAAAGAGGATATCCTCCATCATGCTCCCACTTCCCAAGAATGAAGCAGAGATAGATACGTCCATTTCAGCTCAAAATGAATGTTCTATTTCTCCCCATAAGTGTTTTGCTATTGTTTTTTAAATCAAGTTATCAACCAATTATGATCATGTGAAAATACCCTTAATAATCCCTTTTTAAACTAATTATGAATATATAAATATTCACTCATCACAAAATAAATGCAATAATTTATGTCATTTATTACTAAGTACTAAAATAAAAGAATGCACACACCCAGTAGGGATTGACACATTTGGTCATCATACTGCTATATTACTCAAGATCTATATTTATTCTTCATCACATTCTGGATGAACTCAAAATTCTCATTCTGCTATTCCTGACACCTTAACTTCTTTAGTCTTCTCTTGTACTTTTCTCTAACAAGTATTTTCTATTCTACTCTGAGTTTGGTCTACCTCTGTGTTGTCCCCATACATCCATGCTCAGTTCCACAGCTCTCATTTTAATCATTCTATTCATGCTTTTTTCATTGTTCTTATTGTCCTCCACCATCCCCCCCCCATTAAACTTTCTAGATGACCCCAGTGAAGATGGAGCTCTGGTGGATAAGACAGTGAACTTGGATCTGAGAAGATCTAGGTTCTAATCCTACTTTCCTAGCCCATACAAATCATTGAAAGTTCTTGCATCTATTTCCATTTTCCTTAAGATGAGTGACATGTTATCAATGATCTTGGAAGTCCTTTCTTGGTCTAGATCTCTGAAGCTCTGCTCCTTTATTCATCACACACAGTAACTATTTCTACAATCATATTATGGCATTTGATTGTATAACATCTTTTAAAGTCACAGGATACAGAGACCTTGATTAAAGAGCTCAAAAAACCCAGATGTCTTAAAGTCATCATTTTCATTTTACAGATTAGAAAATAAGGCTCCAGTGAAGTTGGATCTTTTCTAAGGAGTTCACAAATAAAAAAAGTCTAAACTTCGAAACAGTCCACAAATTTCATATGCTTGGTTGGTATTCTCCCCAAGGAGAGGGCAGGGTACACCATGGACACTAAAAAATACCACTGAATGCAACTGTTACTATAAACTCTCCCAGTTTCTCATTTATTGGGGTGGTTATCATGCAACATACATATATAAAATTATCACAGTCTATTCTGAAAACAAGAAGAAACAAGTTATGATATTAATGTGTTAAATGCCCAAACAGGCCCCAAATTTTATCAATGTCTTGATCTTAAGATGCCTTTCAAATACTAAGAGTTCACAGATACTGGAATTCCAAAAAAAAGTATTTGTCAAAAGGGAGTGGTGGTGAAATCTTGACTGTAGTTGTGGCTTCTGTTGGTGCATTTAAAAATGAGAGCAAAGAAAACTCCTTTCTGAAAGCTGAAAATAAAGTCCAGTGATTCATTTTGATTGACCTCTGGACTCTTTGCCTACTCGCCTTTCACTAGCCCCCTCCAGGAATTCAAATCATTCATTGCCTTAACACCTTCAGATCAGTACCAGCTGGCAGACAAATGGAGAACTCTAAGAGTGAAAGCAACAAACATGAAAGGCTTCAGGGATTTTTCCATAAATTCCAATCATTTTATCTTTTTTTTTTACAAAATGTACTATGCAAGTAAATGACAGCAAAAAAAAAAAAAAGAAAAGAAAAGAAAAGATAGCTCACCGATGGATATTCCGGCAAGCACAGAGGGAATAGAAACTTTGTTACCCCATTCCACCAGCAAAGGGTTCTCTTACCTGGGACCAGAACAAACTTTCAATATCACTCAAGTTGTAGGGGGAGCTTCTATCTTTGTCACTTTTTTAATCTAAAAAAGAAGAATAAAAGTAGCTATAGTAACTGCAGTATAAGGATCAAATTTCCTTTTATGAAAAACTAAACTATAAATCTTTCATTCTAATTTTAAAAGCTGTATGGATTAGAGCTGGTTATCTTTAAATACATGCTAGTACAGAGTACCAGTATTTTTTTTGAACTCAGGCATTTGCAGAACCTTATTATGACCAAAGAACAGCATAAAATCCCAGGGTTTTTTGAAGTCCCCCCCCCCCCATTAGAGGAAGGAAAAAAACAAC
This sequence comes from Macrotis lagotis, assembly GCF_037893015.1. Taxonomy (NCBI): domain Eukaryota; kingdom Metazoa; phylum Chordata; class Mammalia; order Peramelemorphia; family Peramelidae; genus Macrotis; species Macrotis lagotis. The sequence goes on along the minus strand of NC_133660.1, from coordinate 4,106,781 downwards.
CCTTGTCTACCAAGCTACCAACATTTGGCAGTACACATTTTTGCAAACAAAGACTGAGAACAAGAGAGAGAGAAAGGGAGACCATGCAGGAATGAAATTCTCTGAGAGAGAGAAAGGACCATTGGACAAATATTTTTAGTCATCTGTATTCACATCACCATACTAGAGGCTGAGGAAAATACAAAGTTCAAATAAAATAGGGCAACTGTCCACATGGAGACTTTACCATTTGCATGGTATAGTGGGAAAGGATTGAAATTGGAGCCAGAAGGTCTGGGAACAAATTCCAGTTCCCAGATCTGTAAGAACCTTTTAGGAAGAGTTAAAGGAAAGAACTTTAAGGCTAAATGACTTCAGTAGAGTTGCATGTTATTTCCTCATCATTAAAATAAAGGGGTTTGAATCAAGATGACTGCCACGTCCATTTCAGTTAATAGCATATGATAGAAGGATATGACATATATGACATGATCGAAATGTATTGGAGAGAAAGAAGACAAATTGTAATGAATGGTGCAAGGAAGAAGGGCATTACTATGAGGGGAGTTGTGAGGACTTTGAGAAGGAAATGACATATAAGCTAGACACAAGTTCAACAGATAAAGGCTGGAAAAAAAGACATTTCTAGCATGGATGTGAGCAATATAAGATTAAAAGAAGAAAGTGCCAATGACTGTGGAGGACCTTGAATGCTGAACAAATGAGTTTGAACTTTTCTCCATAAGCAACTAGGAATTGCTACATATTTTTGATCCCCAGATCAAACAAAAGTCCCCATGATCAGATCTTAAAAACAATATGACATCGATAAAATATTTGATTTAAATGTGACCTCGGTTTTACTTTCAATCTTCAGCAAATCCTTAAATTAGCTGTACAGGCTTAGATAGAACATTTGACCTCAACCTTTGTTCCCTCACAGATAAAACTGGAATGCAGGTCATGTTTGTTGTGATGACCAAAGGACTGTTTTGTAACCTTTAGAGTTGTAGTAGTAGCAGTAGTAGTAGTAGTAGTAGTAGTAGTAATAGTATTGAGATATGAAGAATGGATTGAAGTATAAAGCAGATAGAGGAAGGAAAGCCTATTAGGAACCTAATGCAATATAATCAATGAATACAGAAGGATGGAAAACACAAGGAGAGGAGAAGCAGAAACAGAGAGGTGGGAATAAATGTGAGGGATGCTTCAGAGGTAAAACAGACAAGACTTTGAAAGCTGATTGGAAATGAATAAATCACAAGATTCTGGAACATGGCAGGTTAAGATAAATAGGGATACAAAAGACAAAAATCATGAAGTCTGATGGAGGTACAAAGTTGGGGCAAGACAGAATAACTGAACATTTAAATTTGAAAAGCTAATATTACGTACTAATAATCAACAAATGAGATCTTGGTCTGGCGCTTAGAAGATACACCAGAATCAGAAATAAGAAATAAAGATTTACTCCTTAAATTTGCTGATTTAAATCAAGGGAATAATTGGGATTGTCAAATAAGAGTTTAGAAAAAAGGATAAAGAGTCAATAATGGAACAGAGAAATCAGAAAAGCAGAATATCCAAGTGAGTGGGTTATTTGAAGTATAAATGAGGAAAAAATTGTTCATTGCCAATTGTCAAAATTATCAAGAGAAGTCAGGAACTGTTAAGAAGTTTTGAAAAGAGAAAGGTTGATTTTCAGTAAAATGATGGAAGAGGAAATCAGAATGGAAGAAAATGAGAGGAAAGTAGACATTGAAGTTATAGAGATGACAAAGGTGGTAGTTTTAAAGCCATGACTACTCCAAAGAGTTTTGAAACATTAGAACTAATAAAGGTCAAAACAAACTTTCCCCCTTCTTAACACCATTAAAAGCCCACAGTAGGTTTTGTATATCTAAAATCACTAAAGATATGCAACCTAAAAGCATATGCTATGTTTCAGGGTCATGCAGAAAAAGGGGTTTTTTTTTTTGGGGGGGGGGGACAAGGTGAGGTTCTGCTATCTCTCCAGTGCCAGTATAAAACTATACTTATGAAAATGCTTAAGAAATGTTGTTTGTAAAGAAACTGGTATTGCTTCCTTCAAATTTGCCTAGGTATATGCACTGCAGTGTAACCTTCTTAACTAGTAGCTTTTATTCTAGTAGGAAACACTGAGTAGCATGATACCTTCTACTGGTTCTAAGTATTGGGGGCTACCCCACAAGTTCCTCTCTTCTTCCCTCCCCACTCCTTCCCTCCTCTTTCTTCTCAGCTTTCCAGTTCTACAATCCACATATATGGTATCACACCCTAACATGCAGGTAACTCTACCCAATGGTTTGAAAATTTTGATCACTAAAACCAAGCAAATTAACTAGGGTCTCAGGTCACACTGATTCTAGGTGACTGGTCAACAAAAGGTCCCAGGGTGGGCCCTGCTTGGCTCAGAGTGAATGTAAATAGCAATTGTTTCAGATTTGGCCAGAAACCCTGAGGGTCTTCCTCTCCAGGATTTTTTTTTAAACTAGTTTAAAGAGGTCTCTCATTTCTTAGTTACCTAGCCTTAATTACTAAGTGATTCAGTCAAACCATGTTAAAGACTCTAGTTTAAAAAAGTCAAGGTCTTCCACTACAGCATCCAGGGACATCTCCAGTTGTCCTAATTCATATCTGGCCATTGATCCCAGATGATTCTGGAAGAGGAAGTCAAATTGGGGAGTTTTCACAGCCCCCTCATTTAAACCCAATTCACTGGCACGTTATGTTGTGAACTCTTGGAGATGACCCCCCATTTGCAATAGATAGAACAACTGACTAAGCAACAGATTTGTGTTCTAATATCATCATTATCATTAAGGAAATTCGTGATATTAATAAATACCTTCACTACTCTGGCATCACAAAAAGGGAGTGGTGTTTTGGAAAATATCTATGGTCCGTTCTAACTCCAAATTCTGGGTTATTATTTAGTATACCACTTAATTTTATTTCTGATTCAGTCAGATTATTTGGGTTAGAGTAGTGACTGATATTTCAATAGAGGGCTGTAGAATCAGAGGTAGAAGGGAACTCAGGAATCACTTAGTTCAACCATGTCATTTTACAGATACAGTATCAGAGGGATTGTCCGCTTCATACAAGAACCTTAACACAATTAAATACGGATATAACAAAAATAAAACCATGTCCCATAAAACACTGCACTCACCAAGTTTTCTAAGAAAGTTGTTAATAAATTATAATCATTTCACTATTATATATCTAATTATATAAAGTGATTATGCACTTGAACTTCACTTTATCACTGTTTTAAAGACCCCAAATTAGCTCTGCCTTATCTACAGATACAAATGATATAGATATAAGTATAGATTAGCTACAAGCAGAGAAAAGCAACATTATAAACATAGGTACAGGCAAAGGCAAGATGGAAAATAAAGATATAGATTTAGGCATATATACATGAAGAGATAGTTATAGATAAATATATATAAATGAAATATAGCTACAGCTATATAAATATAAAGAAACATATAATGGGCACAATATACATAGACATAGAGCACTTGAGCATCATAAAATATGGAGCAACAATCCTTATGTGTTAAAGAAACAGAAAATGAAGCTAGCCCATACCCATAAAGTAATTTGACTCGGGGTCTAAGTAGCAGAACTGGTATTTAAAACCAGATCCTCTTGTTGATAAAAAGGCATGTTCAGAGTGTAACTGAAAAGGAGTGGAAAGCACATTCCTCTAGGGAAAGATCAAGCCTAAGAATACAAAATATGTTTATGAAGGACTCCTTCAATGGTCTTATTCCCCCACCAAGATTTCTTGTAACCACATGTGGCAAGAAAAGGTGAAGAAGGCAAATATATGAATTCAGCTGAAACTAACATCTTTAAATGAATTGTTCTTATGCAGACTTTTAAATTTTTACCTCAATGCTAAAAGCAATTAAGTATACCAAAAAAAAGCCTTATTATAGTAAGTCCCATAAAAAGCATTCTCTTGCCAAACACACCATGGAGTAAATAAAAACTACTTCCAAACCCTATCTTTCAAAATACACAGTAGTAAATGCATATTGTTGTCTAAACCAAAGAAAACAAAAAGAAAATGCCTTTTGTTTGGGCTATCCACTTCTCATTTGTATGTAAATTCTCAGGTCAGTCATTTGGTAGACAAACTACTTTGGTTCCACAGTACTGAGACTCTTGTCAACAAATTTCTAGCTCTTAACAAAGGCCAAATTTCTCAGGGAAATGTAAAATGAAACAAAAGGAAGAAAAAAAACAGTTGGATAAAAAGATAATTGGTTTGGGGCAGTTAGGTGGCACAGTGGAAAAGAGTACTGGCCCTGGTGGCAGGAGGACCTGAGTTCAAATGACATCTCAGACATGTAATAATTCCCTAGCTGTGTGATCTTGGGCAAGTCACTTAACCCCATTGCCTTAAAAAAATTAAATTTTTTAAACAAAGATAGTTGACTTGAAAGCAACTAGATGTAATTTAGGGTCATTCATAGAAAGATCCACCAATTTAGTTCTTATCATGGTAAGTCATTAAGAAGAATTAGAATATTTCATTGAAACTTCAATTAACACTCTACAAAATCAACCTAAAAGAAGGTTTGTTGCATATGCATATTCAAAGGGATATATGTTTTCAGTGATATGAGTATTTCCCCATGAGCATGTAAATCAAAGCACTCATGTCAGTCCATACTGTACAGGTTTGTCCTTTCACCCTCAACATTAGGGCATTTAAATACATGGTGGTGGTGAGCAGGAGGGGGAGTTTAGAATTTCCTTTCTTTTGTCATATCAAGGATACAAGTACAGTCCATAGGCTATGAATCTTTTATCCCTCACCCTCACATTTAACTACACCACCTTTTTTTCACATAATTTTTCAAAACCAAATTTTATTCCAATTTTCCCTTATAATATCTTCTTTGTATCTTGTTTATAACCATGTCCTAAGAATTATCCCCCTTTACATGTCAGAGTTTGGAGTGTTGTGTTCATAGAATATTGGTATTAAAAAGATTAATTTTTGTTTCAGGGAGAAGTCTAGAATCATTAAAAAGTACTCTGCAATTTCCTAAAGGCAATTAAGCCTTTTTAAGCTCCACTTATTCAGTTCTTGATCCAATGATCCTTAGGTAGTTAGAGAAAATAAACATGTGTTGCCCTGAATAGATATAAATGATAGCCCAGCAAATTCAAATTCAATAAGCATTATTAAGTCCTCATCATGCAAAATATCGTATTAGGCTATAGGAGAGATAAAGCAAATAATAAGGTCCCTGACCTCATGGAATTTATAAATTAGTAGGAGAATATGATATTTGTAACACCACCACCAAGTCTAATAAATTAAAATTGAGTAAATTAAAAAAGGTGCAATAGGCTAAGCAAGATCTGTCTGTTTGTTTTTTGTTTGTTTTTTTAGGTTTTTGCAAAGCAAATGGGGTTAAGTGGCTTGCCCAAGGCCACACAGCTAGGTAATTATTGTCCCAGACCAAATTTGAACTCAGGTACTCCTGACCTCCAGGGCTGGTCCTTTATCCACGGCACCACCTAGCTGCCCCAGCTATGCAAGATCTGAGAGAGAAAAGATCATTTCTGTTTAGGATTTCCTCACTGCTAATTCTTTTTTTAGGGTTGGGTTTTTTTTTTTTGGTTTTTGCAAGACTAATGGGGTTAAGTGGCTTGCCCAAGGCCACACAGCTAGGTTGTATTTGAACCCAGGTACTCCTGACTCCAGGGCCAGTGCTTTATCCACTACGCCACCTAGCTGCCTCCACCTCATGCTTCTTATTCCTCTACTCCCTTGACTCCTTCATGACACCAGATTCTTTCACTTTATGACTAGTCCCTCTCTATTTCTTTTACTGGCTCAACCAATTGTTTAAAAATATTCCTCAAAATTTTATTCCCCTTCTCTATTTTTTATACATTCTTCCTTAGTGGTTTCATCCACAAACTTTATTTCCACCATTCTTTACAGATGGCTTCCAAAATTGCCATCTCAACTCTTTAAGTATTTCCCAATCTCATATTGCAGTTCGCCTTCACTGATATGTACTGCTACTATCTTAAAACTGATACTGAAAATTGAAATTATCTCCTTTAAAACATTTCCCTTTCCTTCAACTTTTCTATATTTTTGTCCTTCTATGTCCTATCTATGATGATCATGTTTATCTCCTATATTCATGACCTTAGAATGATGTTTGATTCATCTCCGTCATCCAATAAGAAAAAAAATCCGATCATCTCTACCTCCAAAATATTTCTCATAATATAGTGAACCAAGTCAACATTTGACTTGAAATTCTGCCTCAGATACTTACTAAGTACATTATATGCTCCCTCTGGGGTAGAAATTTACTTATGTCTTTCTTTAAATTGTTAGCAACAGATTCTTCTTTATGCATACATCAAATGCGCTTAATAAATGCTTGTTGACTTATTGACTGGGCAAATTACACTAAATTCTCTGAGCCTCATCGTTAAATGTAGAAATGATGACAGATCGTCTCATGGAAATTTTGTGAAAAATCAAAGGAGATGAAACGATGTACTTCTTAAACCTTAAGTTCTATATAAATGATAGCTTGTATTATCTCCCATTATATCAACTTGTCTTCAGACCTCTGAGTAAAGTATTCAATAGTTTGAAAGAGAAAAGATCATTAGCACAAGTTGAAGATATAAAAGATGAAGATATAGCTACAAGCAGAGAAAAGCTTCAATATAAACATAGGTACAGGCAAAGGCATACACATGGATAATAAAGACATAGATCCAAGTATATATACATGAAGATATAGATGTAGTTATAGATAAACAAATATAAATATGTAGATGACATATAGCTATAGCTATTCAAATGTAAAGAAATATATAATGGATACAATATACATAGACATAGACAGAGCAACAATCCTTACATGTTAAACACATAGCAAACACATAAACAAACAAAAAAAACACACTAATAACCAAAAAATACTACCTAGTCTTTTCATCTCCAACCTATTTCCTCAATACTGAAATGGTAATATTCCTCAAGTTTTGAAAACAGATATGTCAATCCTCTACTAAAATATTCTGCCTAAAGATTAATGTAAAAACCCATTGTCATACACTGAAGGCCCTCCAAAATTTAGTTCCACTCTTCCTCCCTTTAATTTCATACAAACTTTCTCTCCTCCATTTTTGTCCTGCTTTTTCCCATTTCTCTGCCTAGACCCACAGAACTGCTTCACTATATGCTTTTGTGGAAATAAATTAATTCAAGACCAGAAAAGATGTCACTTTGGGTACAGCTGGGTAGCGCAGTGCACAAAGCACTGGCCCTAGAGACAGGAGGATCAGAGTTCAAATCCAGTCTCAGTCACTTAATAATTTCCTAGCTGTGTAACCTTGGGCACATCACTTAACTACATTGTGCCTTGCAAAAAAACAACAAAAAATGATGTCACTTTTTCCATGACACCTTCCCTGATTTCATTCTCTACATGAAGTAAAAGTGATTTATCACAACACATCTCTGACTCTTCCTAATACATCCTCCCCTACAATCCTATTTATGTATGTATCATGTATCCTCACTATCCCCATTAGATTATTATAAGATCTAGTTCTTGATCTCATATTTTCTCAAGTTAGAATAGCAGGAGCTGAAGTAAAATCTCTACTTGGATAAGACCATATCTGAAATACCACAATCACACACTTTGAAAAAAAAATATTGAATGCAAGCTATGAATGAAATCATATATATATATATATAAAATATGAAAATAGAAAATAATTCAGAGGAAGATTTAAATTTATTACAATAAAGTAAAAAGAACCTGGAGAAGACTATACAGAAATCCTACAAATATACAAATGGAAAGAGCACTAAGAAAAACTTAAATACTATGTGATTAGCCCTAAAGAAATTTTCCAAACCACTCCAGTGAAGAGATAAGGAAATTCATCTTTGTCTTTTTCAAAGAACTCTGTTCTTGATAATATCTTTCTTAGGCTCATTTTCCTTTTTGAATTTATTCTACAAGATTCTACCCCAACTTTTTAATTTTTTTTGAAAACAAGACATTGGGGCGCAGGGGATAGAGCACCAGCCTCAGACACTTAATAATGACCTAGCTGTGTGGCCTTTGGGCAAGCCATTTAACCCCACTGCCTTGCAAAAAAAGAAAAATACAAGAAAACAAAAAAACAAGACATTAATAGAAAAAATATATAATAAACAAGTCACATCATCAGGATTGGATATCACTTTGTTTTTTCCAGGTAAAGTAACAGATTTTGGGGTTTTCAAATATGAATCCATTTCTAAAATATAGAGAGAATTGAATCAAATCTGTAAGGTTACAAGTCATCCCCCAATTGATAAATGGTCAAAGGATATGAACAGGAATTTCTCAAATGAAGTAATTAATCATATAATCATATGAAAAAATGCTCCAAAACATTTCCGATTAGAGAAATGCAAATTAAAACAACTATCAAATTGGCCAAGATGGCAAAAAGGGAAAACGATCCATTGTTGGGAAGATTGTGAGAGGATTGGTCCATTAATGCACTCTTGGTGGAATTGTGAACTGAACCAATCATTCTAGATATCAATATGTAATCCATGCCCAAAGAGCATTTAAAAATGATCATACTTTTTGACCCAGCAATACCATACTAGACTTATATCCAAAAGAAATCATAAAAATGGTTAAAGTCCTACAAAATATTTATAGAACTTCTTTCTGTAGTGGTGAAGAAATGGAAATTGAGGGTATGCCCATCAATTGGGAAATGGCTGAACAATGAATGTTCTATAAGAAATAATGAATGATTAACATTCTAGAGAAGCATGGAAAGAATTGAAGAACTGAAGTTAAGCAAAGGAAGCAGAACCAAAAGAACATTGTACACATTGACAACTTTGATGGATGCAGCTCTTCTTAGCAGTTCAGAGACTTAGGACAACCCTGGAAGATCTATTATGGACAATGCTATCCACATCAGATGAAGAATAAATCAAAATAAAACAAATTCCCTCCAAAAAATTAAAAAACTACAGAATCAGAATGAGCACTATGTTCACTTTTTTAAATTTTCTCATTTTTCCTTTCTATCTCATGGTTTCATTTCCTTTCCCTTAATCCTAATTCCTCATGCAGAAAATCACTAATCCATAAACTAATCCAATTGTTAAAAACAAATGTTTATGCACAATGTTCACCAAACTGTGTGCTGCTGAGGGGAGGGGGGTGGGAAAGAAGGATGGAAGGAAATCATCTAACTTATGATTATGCATATGCATGTGGATGAATGTTTAAAACCTTTCATGTAACTGAAAAAATAAAGTGAAATATCAATTAAGAAAAAAATATGCACCCCTTTAATCACAGGTTCAGGTCATACTGCCTCTGACATTCCCTTAACTACTGCCATGAATTCTAAAATGAAGTTCATTCCAAGGTTGCCATCATTTCTACTTTAGCAATTAGTTACTCTTAATCTAATTAGAATTCGATCCAGAGAAGCTATTCCCATCATCTTTCCTTTCCAATTCTAAGGAATTAAATTTTCATTAAAGGAAGCAAATCAAAGAAATACCAGCTATTTTGGAAGAGCTATAGTTCTATTAGAATCAATAGGATTGTAAAATATATTAAGCATATATCATCTAAGTGGGAAACATATATATTTGTTTGGCATGAAACAGTCCCATCTATTTTGAAATAGATCCAGCAATATAAGCATTCAAGTTCTCCTTGCTCCTCCACAATGATACCTGGCCAAGCATATGGGGGGGGGGGATGGATTGTTAACTATATTCCTGATATTTGCTAAATGGCAAAACTTTATATATGTAAAGATGTTTCCTTCCATTTTCCCTTGAAATACTTTAAAATCTTGAGATAGTCTCTACTTTCAACCAATCCATATATATCTAGTAAAACAAAAGAATCTTCCTCTTTCTTCAGAACACATCTAAAGGAAGAATGAAGGATGCACCCAAAAAAGTCAGTGTTGAAACCCTGACTCTGCAGAAGCCAATTTCAGGCATTAGGAGGAAGACTAAGAAACCTGATTGAGATATGAACTCTTTTTCAACTTTCTTTCCTTAAGCAACAGTAAAATATAATGTGTCCATCATCCTGCACAAAAATAGTTTTGTTGTATGCAACAACAATGTATCTTTGAGAATGTAAGGGAACTTGGCAAGCTCATATCCACAAAGAGCTGCCACTGGTGATACAAATAGTTATGTATTCTAAGATCTGATTTTTTTCATGTTACTCAAAGACAATACATTTAAAAGATTCAATCAGTAAATGGAATATATAAATAAGGATAAATTTATAACATCAAATTATTTCCATTGGAGGACATTAGCTTTGGAGAATAAATGTGCATGTGAGCAAAATTTAACAGAACATCAGGCCTATTGGATTTACCTCACAAATTTCTCTTAGGAACAAAAATGAAATGATGTTTTTGCTCATCTTTTTCATTACTCTGGACACAAGAAATCTAGGATAGTAGTAAATCAGAGGGCTTCAAAGAAAAGATTATGTTTTAATGTTGTTCTCATTCTATAACCTCTTTCTTGGGAACTCATTAGCTTCCATGGGTTGAATGATCATTTCTAGGAAAATGACTTTTGAAGTTCCATATCTACCCTCACTTCACCTCTGAGTTCTAGTCCCATACCCCTAACTTCCTGTGTCAAAGAACTTCATCTCTATATTCAATAGATTTCTCAAATTTGTTATGACCAAAACAAAATTATCTTCTCCACTTCATTTGTCCCTCCTCCAAACTTTTCTGGTTCCGTCAAAGGTCCTATCATTACAGCCACCCTAGTTTGCTATTCCAGTGTCCTTCTCAGTTCTTCACTCACCTCAATGAATATCAATTCAATCATATTTTTGTTAATTTGTTCATTCTACCTCAACAAACTCTCTCACATTCATGTCCTCTGCACTCATACAACATTACTTTCAGCTCTCCAACTCCCACTATCTCTCCCTGGGAATATAGCAACTGCCTTGTAATTGAAGTTCTGGCTTGTAGTCTTCCAATGTGCTCTCTTAGCACTGAACTCAAATGGTCTTCCCAAAGCACAAGTTTCAATGTGACAATGCTGTGTAAGGGGGAAAAAAACACACCCTTCTCAAATTGGCAAGCATGTGATTACCTATTTCATCTCATATCCTCTCTCATGCAAGAACAATCTTTTTTGAGAACAGGGATTATTTTTATTTACTGCTGTAGTACCAATTTCTGGCATAGTGACATACACAATATAGATAAATAGCAATTATTTAGTAGACTTTATTAAATTGGAAATTCAATTTTGTCCAACAGGTTATGGTTAGGTTTATTTCATATTTCAAAGAAATGAATACCATCTTGATTTGAATGTACATTTGATTTGTGTGTTCATAAAAAAAGGAGAAAAAATATTCATTTGGCTACATAAGCTAATGCAATAACGATGCATGCCTGCAGTACATGATGCCTCAAGTCTAGTAGGTGGACACCAAAAAGAAGTCAAAAGGAGATGTGAGAAGTGGCTGCAAGAGAGTTTTCTACTTCAGACCTTACTGCAGACTTCAGATGATGGCAGCTTCTGGTTTGCATTAGGGTTTTGGCAAGAAACTGTTAATTACAGATCAAAGTCCATTGAGCGAACTCAAGTCATAATAATGTGATGAAGTGGGAAAGACAAAGAAAAAGGGAGAAAAGAACTACTGCTAGAGAACTACTCAGAGGTCTCAGCAGCAAATAATCAGGCAAGCTGTTATTTTAGCTAGCCACAAAACCTCCCAAAAAAGCAGACAAGAGTCTGACTTCCATCATGTCCAAAGCCCAAGAGAAGTTTTCTATTGACCAGTTGAGGATATGCTGTTTGTGTTTCCACCATTGCCAAGTAATAAATAGCACCTGCCTGCTCCCTCCTTCAACTGATGTTGGGGCTGAAAGAACAACTCCATCTATGTTCCTGTGTTCCCATAAAGAATAGAAAAAGAGCTCAGTGGAAACAGAAGAAAAGGGGGTTAAAGAAACAAAGAGAAATTCTAATGTATAGCAGGATATAGAATAATATATCATAGAAGGAAGGAAAGGACAAATGAAATAATATAATAAATATATGCATTAATAATATAATATAATATAATATAATATAATATAATATAATATAATATAATATAATATAATATAATATAATATAATATAAACAAGACTTTGCCCAAAGAAGGTGGACCTGAACCCTCTGAGGTAGAAACAGGTTCTTGTGTATTCAGGGAATAACAAGAAAAAAGGGAAGGAAGAGAATGTCTAAGTGCTATAGAATTGATATCTCATTTGATGCTCAAAACAACCCTGGAAGATATGTGCTATTATTATCTCCATTTTACAGTTAAGGAAATAGGTTAAGCGACTTGCCTATAGTCACAAAGCTTGTAGGTATCTAAAACCTACAGGATCTGAACTCATATTCCCCTGAATCTATGCCAGGTGCTCTCTCTGCTGAACCAATCAGCTCCCTGTGAAGCAATTTCATCCAGGAAAAATCAGAGTAAATAGTAGTTTCTGGAGACTTCTGATGTGAAAAATAATATAGATGGCCTTTTACCAAGGACATGATTGAGGAATTGAAATTCTCAAAACTGAATGAGACTATCGGGACTGAGCTTTATGGACTGTGCTTTAAAAAATAGGAATGTTGGGACTTTAAGATAATGGTTAACCTCTTAGTCACAATTTGTTACTACAATGCATCCTAAAAATAAGGGAAGGAGAGAGAAATAAAAGAGGAAGATATGCCTAGATTTTTTTTTAACATGAAAAGAGGCATTTGAACCAAACATGGAGGAGGGAGTAGAAAACTGTCCACATTATTTTCCCCATGACAAACATTACAATGAGTAGCAGGTAAAACATAAGAAGACAAATATTACCAGAAAGAATGAGGAAACAATAACCATGGAGAGGGGGGCAGCAATCCAATTCATGGCTTCAGTTGACTATAATGAATTTCATGGACCAGGGATAAAAAACAAAGCGCACTAGAGTCCTTGACATAAACAGGTAAGTTCAGCCAGAAAGGTATCAATAAATCAATCAAGAATTGATGAAGTCCTTATGAGTCAAGTTCTGTTGTAGTCAAAATGACAGTCTGCTTTCAAGGCATTTACCTTCAGTAGAGGAATTCGATGTCCAATCAGTGATAGGGAATATCAGAGTGGCTACTGTATGGATGATGAGCTAATGAGGAGAATGAATGGAGGAAAACCAATCAAGAGACTATCATAACAGTGCAATGGAGATAAGATGATGAGGTGAACCAAAATAGTTGCCATGTAAGAAGAGAGATGGAGACAGAATCTAGAGTTGATGATTTAGTATCAACAATAGTTAACAGCTACTTTGATTGAGTACTGGTGAAGAGATGATATTGCCTCCTGGGGTGCAAATCTGTCTAACTGAAAAAATAAAGTACCATCAACAACAAAGGGAAACCAGAAACGAGTAGAGTTGAGGATTAAGAGGAGCTGCTTGAGGCTTGTTGGATTTGTTCTGTCTGTATAATGAATATACCAGGTGAAGCTGTCAAGCAAGACTGGAATTGTAGAAACAAATGTGGGCTTGATGTATAGAATTAAGCTTCTCATGCATAAAGATGATCACTGAAATCAATAAAACTAATCAGATCACCAAGAAAGGATGTATAGAGAGAAGAGGCACTAGGATAGAGATTTAAGTTCTATCTTTTCTCTAAGCATCCTTTCTTGGTCATCTCAAAGTTTTCTTCTCTTATTGTGTTCCAGCCTTATCATCATTCCATCAAAGTTATTCTCTACAAAGTTATCAATAATTTCAATAGTCTTTTCCTAATCTTCATTTTCTTTGATCTTTTTGCAGACTCTGACATCAAAGATCACTTCTTCTCCTTGAGACTCTCTTCTCTTTAGGCTTTTGGGACACGGTTCTCTCCTGGTTTTCCTCCTATCTGATCACTCCCTATCTCCTTTGCCACACATCATGCTTTCTGAAAGCACTCAAAGGTTCTGCATTGAGTCTCATCTTTTCTCTATGTCATTTGATGATTTATTAAGCTTCCATCTATGTGCTAACAATTGTCAAATCTACTTTTCTTGCACCAAACCAATCTCTTGGCTGACTTCCAATCCCACATTTCTAACTGCTTTCAGACATGTCAAACTGAATAGAAATCTTCAAGTCAACGTTAAGATCAAAAAAAAATTTATGATCTTACCCATAACCATTATGCCCTCCCAAATTCACTATGACTAGAGTACAGCACCATCCCTCCCAGTCCTTCAGACTTGAAATTAAGGCGGACTCCTAATTATCTCATACCATCAGCCCCCACACATTCTATCTGATGCCAGTACCTACTGATTTCACCTTTGCGACATATCTCAAATATGCTCCCCCTTCTTTCCTATGACACTGCTAACACTCTAGTGCAGATTCTCATCACCTCAATGTCTGGGTTATTGTCAAAGCCTTTTGTGGACATGTCCTGCCTCAAGTCCTTCCCCACTCTGATCCATCCTTCACTCAGCCATTAAAGTGATTTTCCTAAAACACAAATTCAATCTTGTTACAGTCTTATTCAATAAACTTTTAGGAAGAATTTCATAATCTATATAAAATATTAAGGGAGAGAAAAACAAACAAAAAAGTCCAATGTAAATGGACAATGCACCAACCAACTTATTCTAACCTTTGAAGAGAAGAAAGAAGCAAGAAAATAAGGATAAATGAACCATCATGACACTTGCAGGAATATAGAGGCTAGTGATAAATGGAATAATTATTCAAAAAAATGTATCTGTTGGGGGCAAGCAAATGAAAGAAACAAGGCTTATGTCTGGTTCTGCAGACATGAAAATGATAATTAATGATGAAACTGCTCTACTCAGTTTCATTCTTCTTTCTCTTTAAGAAAAGGATCTTCGGGGCTGCTACGTGGCATAGTGGATAAAGCATAGCCTTGGAGTCAGGAGTACACCTGGGTTCAAATCCAGTCTCAGACACTTAATAATTACCTAGCTGTGTGGCCTTGGGCAAGCCACTTAACCCCATTTGCCTTGAAAAAAACAAAAAAAAATGATCTTCATACTGAAGATAGGGAGAACATGATTCACAGGAGGTTGGGATGTAAGAAAAGTGGAGACACGGAAGAGAATCCTGCCTTCAATGAATTTTGAGACTTAGATAAACAAAGTTCCAAAGTACTCAAAGAGCTCGCAGATGATTTTTTTTTAGATTCTAATGGATTTCTAAAAATATGTGAAAAACAGAAGAAATGTTACAGTTCTAGCAAAAAAGCAAATTCTTTCCTTTCAAAAGAAAAAAGGGAAGGGAAGGAAGTTGTTGATGTGGTTGTTAAAACTAGAGTAGGGAGCTAAACTTCAATGCCCAGCAAAATTCAACAATATTTTATTAAATACAAGTGTTTTGAGCATTCAGTAAAGGAAAGAGTATAGTGACTTTAGGATGAATTGTTTATGCCTAACTAACATCATATCTTTTTTTTGTTAAACATGGTAAATGGCCTAGCAGATCCAGGAATGTTAGATGCATGACTGGATTTCATCAAAGCATTTTGTAAACTTTCTTGTTCTCTTCTTGTGGACAAAATATAGAAATGTGGGTTACATGACAGCACAATTACAAGGATTTGGAACTGGCTGAATGACCAAGACCCACACAGAAGTCATTAGGGGATCAAAGTCAACTGGGAGAAAGCTCCAATAGAGTATTTCAGGAATTGTCCATGCCCCTGTGCTATTTAATAGTTTGAATGGTCACTTGAGGTAAGTCAGAAATGGTAAAAATCTGAGGAAAAAACTCTGCATATTTATGTTCAGCAATGCCAATATATATATTTAAAAAGTACCTTTTTCTTCTCATTAACTACAGCTAAAGCTCTCCCCCAATGTTATTCTTGCTACTAAAAAGAGAGGAAAACAGAGCCAGGATACAAAAAAAAAAAGATGATGGAAACCCAAAATAACTACATTTGATGAAAGAAGGCAAAAATTTCATGTAGGTCAATATAAAGTCTTGCGTTCACATAAAAAAGACAAACTCCCCAAGGAAGAGATGACAGAGGAGTGGCTATATTAAAATTCTTTGAAAAATATCTTGGGAGTTTCAACAGAGAACAAAAATTTGCCATCACAAACACACATACAAATATACACATATACATATATGTGAGTATGTATATTATATGCACACACTTCTCTATTTTTTGCTTCCTTGTTCTTTATTTTTCCAGGCCTGTGATTTCATTGGTGTGGAAATTCTCCACCTCTTGAGTGAGAGACACATACATTCTCCAACAATGCCTCCCTGAAATTTTCTTTGATTATTTATTTCTGAATGGAAAGTCTTTACTGGGGAAGAGAGATATGATTGTTGTCACTGTGTCTGACTCTTCATGACCCCAATGCTATCCATGGAGACTTTCATGGCAAAATCCACTGGAGTAGTTGGCCATTTCCTTTTCCAGAGATGAAGGGGGATTAAGTGACTCCCTCACTATCACATAGCCAATAAGTATCTGAAATTGCATTCAGAGCTTCCTTATACCAGACCCAATGCTCTATCCACCGAGTCACCACACTGCCTCACAGAGGTAGCAATAAAAAACTACTTTTTAGAGGCAGCTAGGTGGGGTACAGTGGATAGAGCACTGGCCCTAGAGATAGGAGTAACTGAGTTCAAATCCGGCCCCAGACAGTTAATAATTACCTAGCTGTGTGGCCTTGGGCAAGCCACTTAACCCCATTTCCTTGCAAAAAAAAATTTTTTTTTAAATTAGCGATAGTGATATATTATAAAAAAACTTAAGAGTAGCACATAAATGAAACAATTTAAAATGCAAGGAAGAAAGCAATGCAGGGGGTGAGGTGATTTAATATATTCTTTTATATAGCAGAAATTTGTAGTTTCATGCACAATTATTTTTAAATTATTGTATATGGAAATATTCAGTGTTTAATTCATAATTTTAAAAGTCTTTTAAAAGAAATGCAGTTTTGTGAGAGATAGCTAAGACTATTCTACCAATTTTCCTTTTCTCTCCAGCCCCTTCATCCTATGATTTTATGTATCTTGAATTGATGCAAATCTGAAAATCATCTATCCCTTTTTCAGTCACACAGAAGTACTGTGAGTTAAAGTGACTTGTGAAATAATCATCATGTATCATAGAACTTAAAACTACATTTTCCGAACTAGCAGGAGGGCCTTCTCACTCCCCACAGCTGCCTCTCATTCCTTTAAGGAATTTTGATGCTTTAGAACACAAAATGCTATTTCCTACATTGTTATGATCCCAGCATAACTACTGTATCAAGAATGTTTACCATATGCAACCATTCAAAGGTCCTATTTAAAAGGATTTGTTTCTTTACTCTCATAAGAAAAGCCATTCTCCAAATACACGCATAAATCATTATAACAGTACAAGATACTATGAAAACAGTGACAGTTTACCAAAAAAAAAAAAATGCAACCAAATGGATAATCAAATAACTCATACAACTCAGCATGAATTGCTGATCTTGGATATGATCACCAAATTTTACAAGGTGTTTCTGAAAAAAGCAAAATAAAGCCCAGTCCCAAGAGCAGGCATACCAAGTGTAGATTCATCTAACTCCAGACAAATTCTCTTTTACTAACACTGTCAAAAAAGTCAAGAACTACTAAATTACAATATGTTCAACTGAAATAGTTCTCTTTCTAAAGAATATCTGCCAACCCATTACTAAAACCCTCTCCTTCCATGAGAAAAAACAAAGACAACAATTACAAGCAAATGTCTAAGTCTGGGAAGTTTCATTACTACAAAATTTCAGATGGACTAAAAAACACTTTGTCAGATGGAAGAGAACCAGAGTCAGGAAGCAAGAACATATCTTTTAAAGTTATAATGAGAATAGTCAAAATGATATAAAATACCTCATCCAGGACAGAATAAGGGGACAGTTCTGTTATAAAGGTATCTTGTCCACAAATCAAGCACTGGCTTGAAACTAAGAGCCTGGATGTTGTGAATTTTGATAAATAAATTCAATCAATCAACAAAAAACACAATCAATGATGAACAAAGTGCTAAGCATTTCAAAAAGACAGTCTCTCTGCCATCAAGGAACCTACAATCTAATGAGGAAGAGCACAAGAAAAAAAAAAACAAAGCAAGTTATATACAGGATGAAGAGGAAGTACTTAGCAGAGAGAAGACACTAGAATTAAGAGGGTATAGGGATTTTTAGGTAGGACTTGAATTAAGCGAAGGAAGCCAGGAGGCGTTTGAGGAAGGAGATTATTGCAGGCCAGATGACAAGAGATGGATTGTCTTATTCATGGAACAAGGAATCCAATCTCACTGGATAATAGTCACAGGGAGTCAGTGAAGCTATGTGGTCAGACTTGCCCACTAGGAAAATCATTCTTTATTTTATTTATTTACGGCTATGTTATTAAGAGTGACTTGCCCAAGGTCTCATAGCTAGGCAATTATTAAGCGATTGAGACCAAATTTGAATTCAAGGTCCTGCTTACTCCAAGGCGGTGCTCTATGCACTGCACCACCTAGCTACCCCCCAGGAAAATCATTTTAATGACTGAATGGAGGATAGATTGGAGTGGGGAGAGACTTGAGGCAGACAGACTCATGATTAGACTTGTATTAGTTCATCCACGAGTTAATGAGGAGCTGAACTAGACTGGTGGCCATATCAGAAGAGAATAAGGGAAGTATTTGAGAGAAGCTGCAAAGCTGAGATCAAAAGGAGTTAGCAACAGATTGGATGAGAGAAATGAGAAAGACTCCAAAGTCCCACCTTTGTGGGAGTGAGACAATGTCTTCTATAGTCATAGGGAAGGCAGGAAAGGGAAGGGCTTGGGGTAAAAATCATAAGTTCTGTTTTGGAAATGCTGAATTTAAGCTGTCTGAAAGGCAAGAGGAAATATGAGATTAGAGATGAGCAGAGACAAAGAGAAACCTGAGAGTCAGCAATAGGGTAATTAAGTCCATGGGAGCTGATTTGATCACAAAATAGAATACTGGAGGGAGAAGTCCTAAGACAGAATCCTGAGGGATCCCAATGGTTAAAGGGCATGTTCTGAATGAGGATCTGGCAAAAGAGGCTCAGAAGGAGTGATCAGGTAGTTTTAGAACAATCAGAAAACAATACCCAAAAACCTAGGGGGAAAAAGAACATAGTATCAAGGAGGATAAAATGACAGTATCAAAGAAAAATAAGGTCTGAGAAAAAAATTGGATTAAACAAGTAAGAATTCACTAATACCTTTGGAAAAAGCAAGAGAAATATTATGAGACTGAAAGGAAGACTTCCATCTAAGAAGGAATTCTTACATTTTTGTTTCGAGGAAGTCTTTCCCTAGAAGACTTCTAAGAAACTGGTCGACACTTTTCTTCATAATTAAAGAACACACTAAATTTCAGTTAGAGGTTGGTGAAAATAAAGGTAAATATTTTTTTTCTGATTACAATTCAAGGATCCTCCTGAAATCTATACATAAGATGCCAAATTAAGAAGCCCTGAGGGGCGGCTAGGTGGCGTAGTGGATAAAGCACCAGTCCTGGTGTCAGGAGTACCTGGGTTCAAATCCAGTCCCAGACACTTAATCATTACCTAGCTGTGTGGCCTTGGGCAAGCCACTTAATCCCGTTTACCTTGCAAAAACCTAAAAAAATAAAAAAGAAACCCTGAGCAACAAGATGGCAATCATAAAGGCTGAAAAGGCCTAGCTGACTTTATTCTCTGCTTCAATGGAGAAAACACAGTGATTAGATCATAACTGTATGACAAAATGAAGAATCAGGATTTCACATGGGCAATATTCAACAATGGTTCACTCTTCTCCAAACTGTTATTTGAAAATATCCATATTTGCTTCATGAAACTGAATTCTATTTTCTAAATAATCTCTAAAACTCCAGCATGATGCTGTCATTTTGGTTCATTTCATTAGAATGCATTTTCTTCCCAATTTTTTTAACAAGATTTTCCAGCAATGTTTTTAGGTCATGTAACTTTGGATTGACACAATATTTTTATCATGTCTATTTTCTGTAGTGTGTATGTGTGTATGTATATGATTTTGCTTAGTATTTTATAACTGTGACATGCTACCATTCCTTACTGAAGAATGTAAGTGAAACATATCTATGCATACAAATAAGTCAAGCTCTCTCTCTCTCTCTCTCTCTCTCTCTCTCTCTCTCTCTCTCTCATTAGGTTCTTAATATATTGAAAATTTATTCCTCTTCCCTATGGAATTTGAGCTAACATTTCCCATGTACAAAGAATCCCAAGAAAAATAAAACCTGTAAGGATGTCAGTAAGTCTCACTTGAGAGAATAAACCAAAATAATTCTGGCACTTGTGAGATAACTGATACTTGTCTCATAACATATTTATTTCTCTTGCTCTTAGTTTTCACCCTTAAAAACCAGTCAAGGTTTGCCCTCCTTTTCTCCATAAAGGGTTCACCTGATCCCACGTTTTCATGGCATTTCACATCATACGTAAGACCTAGCATGCCTCCTTGATAACATTGTGTAAATCAAGTAACATTCCCATACTGCTAAATACATATATATATATACATACACACATATAAATATATATGTGTGTATGTATATATATATATATATATGTATATGTGTATACATACACACACACACACACAGAGGACCCTAATCCAGGTATAGTTCAAGAACCCTTTGGGGATACTAAGTCTTGAGGAAATCTCAGTTCTTTACAATTAGTCAATGATCACCAGAAAGATCATCTTGTCCAACCACCTTATTTTATAAATAAAGAAAATGAGGAGGAAAGGCAGAATGGCATGATAGTTAACTCCAGGTTAGGAAGAACGGAGTTCAGGAGGCACCACTGACCCATACTAGTGTGTCTCTGGGGGAGTCGTTTAGTCTCTCAGTCACTAAGGCAACTCTCTAAGATTAAAAGTAAAAAAAAAAAAAAAAGCAGTTGTTTATTTGCGTTAATAAAGATAAAAATGACCAGGAGAATAATTTATACAATAATATTCATGAACTTTGATCAATGTTATGACCAATCATGATTTCAGAGAACCCATAATAAAAATGTTAACTACCACCCTTCTGACAGAGAGGTGTTGAACACAAGGGTTCATCCAGCCTGAGGAAATATTTGACATGGTCAGTACTAGAATTAGTTTCACTATGAATATTTGTCAAAAATAGATTGTTTATTTTTTTTTCTAATGGTGAGGGGCGCATGTAGATGGAAGGGAGAGAAAGCAGAGTGATGATAATTTTTTAAATCTTCATTTTTAAAAATGTTAATTCATTATTTCTAGGGTCTTTTAAACTTTTTATCTAGTCTAATTTTCAGGCTTGTTTATTCTTATGTCTTTAATTTTATTTTCTAGTTTTTTAAATTGGATACATAGATCATTAATCTTTTTTTTCTTTGCATGTTTTCCAGTTCCTAAATCTTCTACTAAAGATTTCCCTTAACTATATCTAAATAAGATTTTTTATCCAATCATTAATATATCATTAGTCTCCACATGCCTGTATCTCACTGAAGTTTCCTGTATTTACTATTTTTTTATGATTTGTAAAGGATGTATTTAGCATTTCTACTTTTTCTTATTCATTTAAAATTTATTTGTGCCCTAACATATGATTCATTCTTGAAAAGGTACTATGTGCTATAGAAACATTTTGCATGATTTCACATTGATAGATTGCCTGCTTTTTCAGTGGGTGAGAGAAATGGCAGGAAGGTAGCAGAGAATTTGGCACTCAAAATTTTAAAGAAAACATGGTTAAAAATAAATATTTTAATAAAACATCTATGTCATAAGAGATTGTTCGATGTTTCTATGTATTCTAATCTATTTCTAGTCAAAAGATTACACATATCTAACAAACTTAACTTTGCTCAAGTATTTTCAGATCTCTATGGTGTTTTTGTTTTAAATGTTCTGTTAGGTATATTGATCTCTGGAATAGAAAGTTTAGAATTTCATACCTATATACTTTTCACCCCATTCAACACCAGTTTGTACATTTTCCTCCATGTCTCATCTTTCCTACACTTGGAACAGTCAGAGTACTAGAGCCCAGCACTGGATGTGAATGCCTGATCCCTGTTCAGAGAGGGGAGTCTAATCAGGTGTCTACTTCCCCCTTAGGAGATCTTCATGCCTCCAATCAGAAATATAATTTGCCAGTCACCTACTATCCCAATGCCAGGATATTGGGGAATGGGGAAGGAACTTGCCTCCACCCTCCCAAAAGATTTCTTTTCTCCACTGGCTCTTTCTATATTCCCTCTACTCCTGAGATATATTGCAAAATTTAAAACATCACTACCTGCTAATTTTCTTCTCCATAAATTTGGGAAGGATTGAGTCTTTTCCTTCTTTCTGTGCAACCTCAACACACACACACACACACACACACACACACACACACACACACACACACACAGACAATAACTCAATAACTTCATTTGTGAGGGACTTGAGGGACCACAGAAACATAACCCATGATTAGAGAGCTCAATTACATAATAATCTATAAATGTTAGAAAACCTTCAGAAAAAGGAGTGATCACTCACAAATACTTAGCAGGACGTAGTCCTATCACTCCTGCACTCCTTTTGACCCCCTGGTTCTCAGTTTCATCATCTATAAAAGAGGTATTTGGATAAAACCACGTGTCTGAGATTCCTTTGAGTTCTAAATTATTTGTACTATGATTATTATATGTTCACAGGGAAGAAACTTTAATCCAACAGTCTGACTATTGAACACATACCTCAGAGAGAACAGATTGAAGTCAAATTATTCACTAAGAAATCTTAATGGCAGGAAAAATGGAAATAAACGAATGCTTATTAACTTGGGGAAACAAAGAAATTGTGGAATATGAAAATAATGAAATATTCTTGTATTACACAAAAATGATCCTGAAGTGCATAGAACATGCTCATTTCATTACTGAATTTCTCAGTATTTTCTGCCTCTCCTCACCCTGGAGGTCCCTCTATCCTCTTGTTTTCTCCTCTAATTGGCAAGTCCTTAGTATGGACCAACATTTCTGAGATACTCATACATTCATGTTACTACTAAATTCACTCCATTTGCTCTAAACTTTCCCAGTAGCCCTCTTATTAAAGAGATGACTACTAGCTTTACCAATTATACTTGTCCTTTGCCTTCCTTAACTCCCTGAATGTGTTATCTTCCCATATTAGAATGCAAACTCCTGGGGGCAGCTAGGTGGTGCACTGGATAGAGCACCAGCCCTGGAGTCAGGAGGACTAGAATTCAAATCCAATCTCAGACACTTAATTGCCTAGCTGTGTGGCCTTGGGCAAGCCACTTAACCCGGTTACCTTGCAAAAATTAAAAAAAAAAAAAAGAATGCAAACTCCTTCAGGATAAGGATTACTTTTGCTTATTATCTATCATTGTACCTTTGTATAATATCTTCTGAATAGTATAGTCTTAATAAAGGCTATCTGAAACAATGAATAAGAGTAACTCAAAGAAAAGTGGCAAGAAATGAATTGATGCTAAGCAAAGAAATCAGAATTAGGAAAAATATAACATGACCAAAATAATGCAAACAAAAGCAGCAGCTAAAAAAGGAGACTTAGGCTAATGACAATGTATAATCCTAGGCTGATTGATGAGAAAAAGACTTTTCTTCACTCCTTTATATATTCTCCACTCTACTATTAAGGACTGAATGCTTCCTGTGTGGCCATGATAGAGTATTGTTGCTGGGCCAGATTTAACTTTTTCTTTGTTACAAAATATGGTTTATGTGGTGAAAACTTTAAGAAAATAACTGATAAAACAAAAGGCAACTTGTATAATTATAGTAAATGTGACAATTACATTAAAAATAAAAAGGATTAATAAAAGTAATCATCAAGCCTCAAAAGCACTGTTTGTCCTTAGTCAAAAATAATAGAGATCCACCCAGTCAAAAAAAATCAAGGGGTAATTTTTTTTTTACATTTTCTCATTATCACAAAATGGTCTGCTTATTCTTTGGTCCAATTTTATTCAATCAAATATCCATTCAGGAGAAACTTGAAACCACAATTCAAATTGTTCACAAATCAAAGTGAATTCCCCTGTCCTAATTGCAATTACTGCTGCTTACTATTTCAATATCCAAAGTGACCCTTTTGAGTATTTTAATAAACTGCACCATCCTTTGGACTTCCAATTTTATTTAGTATTTACTATGTGATTTACACTTAATGCTAAGTTCTAAAAGGAGAGAAATTATTTCTCAATGTGGCTATTTTATCACTCATGGCCTAGCTCTCTTTATGAGCATGGGAATTGAAGGGGAGTCAGGTTGTGGGTATACTAAGGCCATGGGCCTAGAGTCAAGACCCTTCTCTGTGAATTCAAATCTAACCCCAGACTAGCTATATTACCTTGAGTAACCTGACCCTGTTTGCCTCAATTTCTTCATCTGTAAGATGAGCTGAGAAGGAAATGGCAAACCAATATCTTTGCCAAGAAAATGTTACAAAAAAAATCAGACATGACTGAACGACAAAGCTGAGGGGTTTTTTTAATTGAATTGTTGCTAAATCAAATTAAGGATGTATTCTATTTGTCCAATATATCATATTCATAGAATTTTGAATTTTCTTTTCATCATCTTCCTATACTGTAACTGGGAAAAGCTCTCTTCCTCACTTGCTCAATGTACAGAGTAAGATAATAGCATTATATGAACCCAATAACTGTCAAAATGAAAATTATTCAAGTTGTGAATAAAAATATTGCTGAATATTTTTTAAAATTACATTTGTCCCTCTAAGGTCCCCGTTTTATAATCTTTATTTTCTCCCTTTATATATTAATCTAAAGTATGTATTAAACCATCTCCATATTAATATGAATCTTAATTCTGTAAGCAATAATCCCATAAACATCCAACTTTTTTCTTCTTCTATGGGACTCCATGAACTCTGCACTGTCTATACTCTATCCCTGTGTGACACTGTGACACAAGTAAGTAGGCTGAAATAAAGATTCATTAACACACTATCTGAGGTCACCTTCTCCTTCTAAAATATCCTATTTCAATCTCTAGAGGAAAGAAAGGTTCAGCATGCCAGGAAGTAGATTCCTTCAGGCCAAATGAAAACAATTTTGGGACTCAGGGGAAAAGTAAGGCAGTGTTTTGGATGAGTTCCAATAGATTCAAAAATAATACAAAAAATTGATAGTGGCTTTTTTCTTAAAAGAATGGCTATAGATATTTATGATTTAATAAAATAAGGGCTAATCAGAGCATGTCTCTTTAGTCATTGGAGAGAAATGAGGTAGGAAAGAAAACTTCTGAACACATTATTCTAGAACTGAATGTTTATAGATAATAGCGATGGGTTATCTTTGCTATGGAGAACAAGATGAAAAGTTTAGTTTCTTGCAATTTTTTAACACTTGGCAAACCATGTCAAACCTCAAAATGTGCATTAAAGCCAATAACAGTATCATTTTTTATTTGAATTTATCCCGCAAATATTATCAAGTAAATTTTTACTGAATCAGAGGCCACTGTTTAAAATCCAGGCCACATTTGGCATGTTTTGCAGCTCTGCTTATGCTCCTTGGCAACGAGGCAATGGCTAACCCAAGTTTTTTGTGTTTTTTTTTTAAATGTTCTTTCTTGGAGTGTTTGACAACCCCACATTCCCACAGTCCTTTAACATGGGGCTTCCCCAGTCAGAGATCCAGATACCACACTGAGCCCATAAAACAATTAGTGGGAGGCCTTGGCTTAGGATTCAAAGATCTTTTAAAACACCAATGCAGCCGAGTACATAAAACTCTGACATGTGGGGAGCCCCCATAAAACTCTTTAATGGAAACTAAGGACTCCTCCTGGAAAATGCAGAGAAATTCTGCACTCAATGTAGTTCATTAGAATTTGTTAACAGGAGACAATCAGCAGTTTAATTAAAATAATTTAAAATTTAAAAATCTTTTTAATAGGTCTATTAATTTCAGTTTGTAGAAAAAAGTTGAAAAACTAGAAACTCACCATATAAAGAGATTTCTCTAGTATTATTTGGCTTTGTTTGGGGTTTGTTTAAATGTAAAAGAATTTATCAGCAGTTATGACAACTTGTATGTAAAGTTAAACTACCTTATCCCTCTTCCCCACTCCACATCTGTTTTTAAATGCAACCTAAGATATTTCTATTATTACTAAGAAGAATCTGAAAATACTAATTCTAAAGTGGCAAGACAGAAAAGAAAAAACAAAAAATCCTTCACTGTTTCCATTAAGTCACAAATACAAATTCTCCAATTATAAATTAGGCTAGCCTGTGAGGGCAATCACAATAATTCAACAAACATAACCAATATGGTTATTAGGTGGGCAGACATAATGGGTTCTTGAAAAAATAGTAACAAAAACCCCAAGATCATAGATACACAGCTGAGCATCATATCAAGGAGACATTGCTTTCTTTTCATCAGAGGAAATACACAATGTCAAATTTGACAATGCCCAATATGTTCAGGGAGGGAAAAGATGAGCAAGGCAAAGAAGAGACAATGAAGACAGAAGTATGAATGAGAGGAAAGGGAAGAGATGGAGAAAAGGAAATGAAAAAGAGGAGAAAGGAGAGAGGGAAAGGGGAAAAGATAGGAGGGAGGGAAGTTGGAGGGGAGACAGTAAAGAAGTGGGAAGGGAGAAATAGATTGGAAAAGGAAGGGTGGAAAGTCCCAAAAAAAAGAGCAAAAGGGAACCAGAAAAGAAGAAAAACAAAAAAAAAATGTAAGATTGGCTACCAGCTTTTAGACTGAAACCTCATTGTACTTGGATCATGAAGTGAATACAATCAACTTGACAAATTATGTGATCAGTTTCTAAAATTATCTTTGAAGCTGGCAGATCATCAACATTTATTGTACCTTATGATATTTATTAATATTTTATATGTACTTAATCGACTCTTAAATCAACAAATGTATAAGGAAATTTCCTAAACAACTTAATTTCTAACGACATAGAAGTCTTGCCTATTTTCTCTGCCACTGAAACCAGAAAACAATTATAAACAAAATAATGGCACTGATAATCCTTTGTCTATATCAAAGCAGCATAAATAGAGCTACCCCAATTCATTCATTTTGGGCTATAATAATTTTTTTAAGTCTCATTTAAACTCAAATTCAAAAAACAGCATTTTTCACCTGTGGTCAGTGAAACTTTGGGTTTCTACCCAATTTGAGTAAGGATTCTATGGAAAGTATTGATACTGTTATTATTTGTTCTAAAAAAGGGCAGGATTGATGTTAGTGACATGGCATCCATATCATTAACTGCCTCTTTCAAAGCACATCAGTGCCTTCTCTGGTACACTGAGAATGTCAATAATTTGTCCATGATTATTATTTTTTTTGCAAGGCAATGGGCTTAAGTGGCTTGTCCAAGGCCACAGAGCTAGGTAATTATTAAGTGTCTGAGGCCAGATTTGAACTCACACTCCAGGGTTGGTGCTCTATCTACTGCACCACCTAGTCACCCCTAATTCTTTACTTATTTTGAATTTTACAAATTTTCTATTAGTCTTTACATACATTCTAGTATACATTGATCTAAGTTGAATGTGATGAGAGAGAAATCATATCCTTAAGGAAGAAAAAATAAATAACAGTTTCCAGATTCTTAATCATTTATGCCAGAAGTGGGACTCAAACCCCAAATTTCCTAGGCTTTCTCTTCACACTGCAATGCTGCCTAAAAATTAATTTTACATGATACTTAAATTAATTTTGGTAAATGACAAATTAATAAAAATATTTTTGTGTAAGCCATTGGGGGAGGGGAGATAAAGGAAGGCAAAGAAAATTATTGCTTCTGATAAGATCTGCATTTAGAAAAATTCCCTCTGACAACACTTCAAATTTCTTATTATTAAGGATACTTACTATCCACCAACTCCAAACTCAAGTAATATCTTTGACTCCCAACTCTCCATATCCAATGAATTTTCCAATTCTAACATAGCTTCATATATACATTATCACCTTCTCTCCTCTGGCAGTGTCACCAGCCTGGTCAAGCCCTCATCACTTCACGGTCTCTCTGCCTCAGTCAATCCTTCCTTAGTCTGTCAAAGCACATGCCTGACCATGTCACTGACATCATTCAATAAATGCCAGACTGAGTTTGTTGTTGAGCTATTGTTTGATTGACCTTTGTTTCTCAAAGAGGACAATGACATCAGAATGTTGATATAATAAATTGCAAGTGAATTGGATTTTAGGGAAGGAGCATTGTGCAAAGTCTCCTCCAGGCCCATCTGAGTCCAGTGGCAGGATATAGATACACACACACACACACACACACACAGACATACATATACATATACACATATGTATACACACATATACATATATAGATATGTATATACACACATGTGTGTATATATGTATGTTTAAATAATGTATTGTGCATGTGTGTATGTATGTGCATGCATGTGTATGTGTGTGCATATATACATGTGTGTGTGTGTGTGTGTGTGTCATATAGATCAGAAATAGCCCTAGATGCAGTGGAAGCCCTTGGCTTTTTTTAAGAATAGCTAAGGTAAGAAATGAGCTGAAAATGGGTCTTTTTAACCTACTCAAAGAAGAATCAATCTGGGAAGGAAAGACCCCTCAGCATTTCTGGCCAAAAAAAAAGAAACAATTGCTATTTATACTCAGTCTGAATCAATGAGAGCCTAAACAATGACCAAGTGAATCATATACTAAGTAGCCAAAGAGTGAGAGCCAGTAACCTGGATTTACGGAATTGTACTTAAAAAAAGAAATCTGTTCTTATAACTCCAAAATATCATGTGAGGTTTCAGCTATCAAATTTTTTGCAGAACACCTGCAGGTATGGGTATGATTCCCTATGTGGACAGAAGAAAAAGAGGGGAGAGGAAATGGAAGGGGAGGAAGGGGGGATAGAAAGAAGAAAGAGGTAGGGAAAGAAGGAAAGGAGGGAAGGAGGGATGAAAGGAAGAAAGGAAAAGATGAGGGAAAGAAGGAAGGAATAAAGAGAGGGATAAGAGGGGTAGTAAAGAAAGAAGGGAGAGAGGGAGGAGAGAGGGAGGAAGGAGGATAACAGGGAACAAAAGAAGGAATAATGCCCAAATGGAACTGATCACCTGAGTCCCCATTGGAGCAACTACTTCTAGTATTCACCAATTTTTAAAAAGAAGAGCGAGCTCTGGTCAGAAGTCCTGAGGAATGAGGCAAGGTCCTCAAGCTGACAGAATAGAGGGAGGGATGCAATAGGAGGTAATGAGGCATGAAAAAGTTTAGAATGAAAACTATTAAGAGGAGACAGAATTGCCTTGTTAAAAATGGGGACCCATATAATATAAATTTAATATAATATATAAAATATAATAATATAAATATGTAGTGGATACACATGGCAGAGTTCTATGACTTTTTGTAGCTCTGTTCAGCAACTTCAGAATAGAAGAGAAGGTGAGAGATGATGGGAATAATATAAGGTAGGCTCCAGAAAGGTATAACTATAACTTTGAATTGATTCATGAGGAGATAGATCTAGGGAAGAGAAGAGAGAATAGGGAAGAGAAGAGAGAACAAGAATAGGATTGATACCCTAAGAAGTAACTGAGAAAGTGAAAAGTCTTGGAGGTCATGGATACAGATAGAAAGTTGGAAAAATGAAAGGTATGATTAGACAAAATAATTTCACAGATCATTAAGGCAAGATAAAGAGCATGTCTCTGGATGTAACTGAGGTGTAAAAAAGGTGTAGGTCATGGGAATTGAGTAGATTTGGGGAATGAGCAAATTTGGGTTTAAAGTCTCCTAATATGAGATCAGAAGTTAAAGAGGTGAGAAAAACTCCGAACAAGGCACTAAACTAATTAAAGAAAATGGTCCTCAGTGTCAACAGATAATAACCACAGGAATCTGAATTCAGAACTGAAGCATACATACAAGGGAAATTGTATAGATTTCCTCTAATGATTCCCACCTGTTCCCTTTCACATAAGTGTAACTTAATCAGTATTCTCCTAAAGATTCTATGTGGTATCTTCAATTTTTAAAAGTTAGCTTATGGATTATGTCATTTTTTTCTGTTTCTTCATTCCATTTGGATTTGATTCTTCTTTCATAGCATGATTAATATGGATTTATATTTAGCAAAATTACACATTCTAGGGCCTGTATTAGATTGCCTTCTGACAAGGGAAGGGAGGGAGGTAAACAATGTAAAGCTCAAAAGTTTGTAAAAATATGATGGGTGAAACCCACCATTGCATGTTGTTGTAAACAACAAATAAAAATATTTAAATTTTTTAAAAAGATTATATATGGCTACCAGACACCTAATTTCATGATCTTAAAAAAAAATCCAATAACCATGGGTGTTAAGTATAGTATAATAATGAAAAGACTAACAGGAAAAAATAATGTAAATATCATCAAGGAATTACTGGGGAAAGGAGATGGCTAAATGAAGACTACATTGCTCAAGAAAATACTAGAACTAGGAAAGTGCCTACATGTTATGTAGGTAGACCCTCTAAAGGGAATTTATGGCAAAATCTAAAGAAGTAGCAGATGATAGAATGATAGCAACAATAGCAGATATGTGTCTGTGTGTGTGTGTGTGTGTGTGTGTGTGTGTGTGTGTGTGTGTGTGTAGAGAGAGAGAGCCTTGAAAGTTAAGAAAATACTTTATTAATGTCTTATAGTTCACAGACTCACTGACATACTAAAATATCTAAAACTATGGACTATCTACTGTTGTCTAAATTTTAATGGCAGGAAAAGAAATATTTTAAAGATTCATTTGGGGAGAGGGCAATAGAAATATGCATATCCTTTGATCCAGCAATACCACTACTGGGTCTATGCTGTGAAGAGATGATGAAAAAGGGTAAAAAAATCACTTGTACAAAAATGTTCACAGTAGCCCTGTTTGTGATGGCAAAGAACTGGAAATTGAGAATGTCCTTCAGTTGGGAAATGGCTGAACAAACTGTGGTATACATATGTCATGGGAACGCTACTGTTCTATTAGAAACCAGGAGGGATGGGAATTCAGAGAAGCCTGAAAAGAATCTGCATGGACTGATGCTGAACAAGATGAGTAAAACCATGACATTTGCATACCCAAACAGCAACATGGGAGTGATTATCACCCTTAATGGACTTGCTCATTTCATCAGTGCAACAATCAGGGACAGTTTTAGACTATCTGCAATAGAGAACCCCATCTGCATCCCAAGAAAGAACTGAAGTTTAAACAAAGACAAAAGACATTAAAAATCACTTACATTTGATTTTTTCTATAAGGATATGATTTCTCTCTCAACATGTTCAATTTTGATCAATGTAGAGCATAAAAACAACGTAAAGACTATCAGATTACCTTCTGTGGGAAGTAGGGGGAAGGGATGTAAGATGGGTGGGGAATTGTAAAATTCAAATAACAATAAAAAATAATAATAAAAGACTCATTTGCAGACACTATTTAAAACATAAATTTGTCGATTAAAAGCAGCTATTAAGCATAGTTTTTTTTGTTTTGTTTTGGTTTTTGCAAGTGTTTTGCCCAAGGTCACACAGCTAGGTAATTATTAAGTATCTGAGGCCAGCTTTAAAGTCCTAACTCTAGAACCAGTGCTCTATTTACTTCAACACTTAGCTGCCCTAAGCATTATTTTACTACTGAAAATAAAGATTATAATATAAACTTTTATGCTTATTTTCAACTTATAATGTAATGGAATAAGAAGTAATTCCTCCTATAAAAATCAACATCCAATCTTACCTCCAAAAATCTTAATTTATACAGCCATGTTCATATGCAAATACATAATTAGCATGTAGCATATATTTTTAAACAATAATTAAACACATAAACATTCAGCTTTTAAAGTCTGGTATCAAGATGTTTTAACCTATAACCAAAAGCCTCTGAAGCAAAAGATACTATATTCAAAAAGTGATAGGTAGGTAATGAATTCAAATGAATTTTGAACAGGTTATAAAAGTCTGAAAGGCACAAAGTATTTAGTAATGTCCTTCTGGTGCTAAATCATAAGTATATTTACTTTTAGTCTATGTACAATAATGGAAAAAATATTTCATTCTTGTACATGGGGTGAAAAGATGACTGCTCAGTAACAAATAAATTTGGTGAAGTTGAGTCCCAGAGAGACCCCTATGGAAACAATAAACTTCTCTCACATAAAATGCTACCACCTGGTACATCTAAATTACTGATATATCCTTCTCAGAATCACATAATCTTAGAGGGGGAAATTACTTCAGGATCAGCATGTCATGATGAAAAAATCACAGATCTTAGGTCAGAAAGTCAGAGTTCAAGTCCCAGGTCTGACACTTGTTAGCTTTGTGCCTTGATTTCCTTCATTTTTTATCATGACTTTCTTCATATGTAATATGAAACATAATTTATACTGCTTTATCTATTTCACAGAATTATAATAAGGGTATTTTCTTGGGACAGAGGTATAATGGAAAAAACAAATTCATGTCGGAAGGTCTGAGTTCAAATAACAATTGCTATGTGTTGTTGCTTATGGTGGTGGAGGAAGTAATAATTGCAAGTTTTAAAACTTTATGGAAAAGATGTCATTATTTACATTTTCAGATAAAGAAACTGCGATTGAAAAGACTTGCTCTGATTCTCATTTTTAAAGTACTTAAGGTAAGATTTTATCTTTTACCTGCTTGATTCCACATACTCCAGCAACTCTGATAGATGTCTACATTTATTTTAAAATGATCTCAGATCTATTTGACTCTAAATTCTATGATCCTACATCTCCCACACAATAAACTAAACAGAAAATCCTTAAATCATTCAACCACTGTTTCCAGTTAATATGCAATCCATTTTGGGGGGGTTAGCTGGAGAATCTTAAAACTTGGAGTTGAAGAAAACTGAAGGTAAAACACATGAGATTTCCTTCCAATCATGTTGAATGTTCATGACAGAGGTGGGAATAGGAAAAAGGTTATAGACTTGAATTCTTTTGGGGCAATTCACTTAATCTCATTTGATCTCAGTTCCCTTAGGTATAAAATGGGGAATAAAAGTCATACTACATATCCTTTTCCAGCTCCAGATTTCATTATATTCAAACTTAAGTAATGATCTACACTTCAATTCTCCTATATACTTTTTTTGTACATTTTTGCAAGGCAAATAGGGTTAAGTGGCTTGCCCAAGGCCACAACAGCTAGGTAATTATTAAGTGTCTGAGGTCAAATTTGAACTCAGGTCCTCCTGACTCCAGGGTCAGTGCTCTATCCACTGTACCACCTAGCTGCCCTTCCTATATACTTTCAATGTTCATTCCTACCAGCATCATAATTCTCTACCTGATCCTCTTTCTGTCCTCTCACACTGGTCATTCTGCACTTTCTCTCATCTGGTCTGTAACAATAAGAGTTGCACCATGACCTAAGTCAGTAAAGAGCCAGAGGTAGGCTTCCAAAGACCACAGAATTTACAAGCAACTTGCCCCAAAATAAGGCACTGATGGATTTCATCTCTACTCAAATGAAAGAAGTATTGGGATAGGTATCTAGAGAACTCCTTTAACCTGCCATTTTTACTGTGCAGATACAATCAATTCATCACATTATGTGAATATCCAAATTATATAGAAAAATGCATAATAAATGGCCTAACTCTCCTTTCCCATGTGGCATAAACACATACACACAGTCAACTAGGATATAATTTTAAAGTTATTTTTAGGAACATTTAAAACATTCTTATAGACACTAAAGACCTCCTTCCCTTATCCCTTAGATTCAAGTATTTCTTTAATACAATTACAAATTGATAGCTGTTCAGTCATTTTCAGTAATGTCTGACTTTCTTCATGATCGCATTTGGGGTTTTCTAAGTAAAGATACTAGGGCCATCTTCTTCAGTTCATTTAACAGATAAGGAAACTGAGGGAAGCAGAGTACAATGACCTGCTCCAATTCATACAGCTACTCAGTATCTGAGACCATATTTGAACTCAGGAAGAAGAGCCTTCCAGACTGTATCCACTGTGCCATCTAGCTGTCCGATTGATAGAATATGGCTCTGTTGCCCACTTCTGCAGCTTCTGACCTAGAATACAAAGTATTTTTAAAAATAGTAGTCATCATTCAGTTCAGCTTAAAGGGATAATATGGTAGCCTCTTGCTTGCTAAGAGGTTCTTTCAGTTCAATCCTGTTTGGCCATGCTGATGCCTAAGCTCGTCTGCCAAGATGAGAAAGGTCAGGGACAAGTACATCTTGAAATGATCCTCTAAGCAAAGTATAGTTACAACTGCTATAATCTGGGTAGCTACGTGTGACCTTTTACAAGATGATTAAAGGAAGAGGCAAGCAGTGCTGATTAATGTGTTACTTTGAACACAGCCCGAAGCAAATGGGAGCGAGGGGGCAAGATGAAAGGGCAAATAACTAGTATGAGCTATCAGGGGAAAGTGAGGAAAGTCATACTGATTGAGACAGGAAAAACATGCTGGTATCTGTAATGACAAAAAAAATGGTAGCATGAAGACGTATGAAGTATGGCTGAATCAAGACCAAGGATGAGGGAGGAGAAGAGACAGTGCACACAAAAAGTCAGAATTCCGAAGTCCAGCCTCCCAATTGCCCCATCATGCTCGGGATGATTGCTCAGAAAGTCTCTGGCAGCTCCAGGGAAGAAACAACTCTGCCTGGAGAAAGTAATTGTTTGGTCAGCTCAACTGCTAAGCTACCTAGGGGCAAGCCATGGAGCTCTCCTTTGCCAAGGTGAGTTCTCTGCCCTTGTGGGGTTAAACAGGTTACCCTTAGGAGGCTACGCAGGGGAAGGCTCTCAGCATAAGGAATTCAGCCAAATCACTATCCCCTAAGGAAAGAAACATGTTCACTCCAACTTGTTTTCTCTCTCCTCCAGAACTAAAAGTCCATGCCCCACCCAAACCCCGTCTACTCCATTGGAAAAGCCTTAACTTTTGATATCTATCCCCTTAAACTTCTCCCCCCAACAACCTCTACCTCTCTATTGCCCCCAGGCCAGGCAGGTCTCCCTAGTCCACATCAAACACCTCTGGGGTGAATGGTCTCCTCCATAAGTAAATACAATTCAGTGGAAAGAGCAGACTCTCTCTGGCCTTGGGAAATCTTAATTTACACCTCAACACATCTAAAGAGTTAGTCTTTAAAACTTCTTCAATTCTACATTGATGATCCTCCATTTCTTTTTACTTCTTCTTTTTTTTTTTTTGGTTTTTGCAAGGCAATGGGGTTACAGTGACTTGCCCAAGGCCACACAGATAATTATTAAGCATCTGAGGTCAATGCTCTAATCCACTAGCTAGCTGCCCCATCCTCCATTTTTTTTAAATAAAATCTTTTCCTAAAACAAATATCCATGAATATACTCCTGTGAGGACCATTCTGATGAAGAGTGTTTGCAAGAAAAAAAACAGTCACAGGTGGAGCAAAATGCATGAAAGGCAACCAAAGAGAGGAATATTTAATGAGCACTTCAAATGTCCATCAGATTTTCCCTCCATTGCATGACGACTTCTTATCTACCATAAAAGGATAAAATGAGTCTTGGAAAAAAAAAAAAAGCATGTTAGAGCATCAAATTCCTTTGAAACTGAAGAAAAGTGCCTCGAATATTAGCATTTCTACTCCCGGCAAAGTTGACATCTTCTACCTTACATGTCAAATGCTCCAATGAGCAAAACACTTTCCAATTAAAGCACTACTGGGAAACAGATCTGAAGTCACTGGTAGGGTTCTATGTAACTGCTTATTTATAAGCATTTCAAGGAACTGGGTCACTAAGAGGTCAACTACTCCCTTACATTCCTTTACTAATTAACTTTTCAAAATATGTAACTTTTAGATATATCTTGATACCAAGACTCCAGAAAGCATTTTATTATTTTCTTTTAAATTAAACATTATTTCCCTTAAAAAGAAATCTAGCTTTCTTCAAAGTGAAAATGGCTCAAAATACAAACCGAATTCGTTTAGATTTCTTCCAAAGCTGTATCCCTAATGAATCACAAATGAATAAAAGTATTGAAGTCAGGAATGCACTTATGCATAGTCAGTAAACTAAAAGTCATCATCAAAGTGGTTTATAATTTTAAGCAAAAAGTATTATATGCTGAATCATTTTAGTAAATGTCAAATCAAATTAGCCCACAGAGTTTTCAACTGTCAGAATTGAAACTGTGGCATTTTTAGGTTATCTTTTCATTGGATTTTAAACTTCATTATCTTTTTAATCAATATAAATGTTAATATCTTTAGATGTTTTTAATAATTATATTATAGAGCACATTATTTGTATCCTCTATCTAGTGAACAAGTCTGGTGACAGGGTTCTCAACTTTAAATCCTCATTGCATTTGTTTAACAATCTAGGGGAAAAAAAACTAGACCAGAAAAACACAAATTCAACCGTAAGTTTGATAAGTTTGGTTCCACTGAAAATCTAGAAATAAAATCATGTAGTTTTTCTTTACGATTTTTATAGTAGACCAATCTCTCCAGATACAGCAACCAAATACAAAAAAAATGGCGAGCTAATCATCACACAAACTACACACATCATATTTGATTTTGCCTGCAAGGACTAAGAATCCTAGCCATATTGGTTTATTTATGCCACAGGGTGCAGTACTTATTGATGGACCTTGTTTTGTAGTCTCTTGTTGCATGGAATGGATCAGGTTCCTCATATTTATTTTTCAGTAAACCTTTCCCAGTCACCAATCACTTCTCCATTCCAACCTTCCAATATATTTCCCTATGGACCTGCTGCCAAATAGGATAAATGGCCTCTGAATTGGCCTCTGGGCCTCAGAAATGAACACAATCCTTTCTACAACTGCTTTATTTAACGAGCAATTTTCTCTGAATTGAGGTAGTATTAGTTTACCTGTGTGCACTGTACAAAGAGTGAACCAACTATTAACTATCTTTCCCTTTGAGTATATTACAATAAATTGGAGAAATTTTCTTACTTTTGCAGCTACAAGTCATTATTCATTGCTCAAGTATCACTTGAATGAATACACACAACCCCAACACCC
Source organism: Macrotis lagotis (assembly GCF_037893015.1). Classification (NCBI taxonomy): domain Eukaryota; kingdom Metazoa; phylum Chordata; class Mammalia; order Peramelemorphia; family Peramelidae; genus Macrotis; species Macrotis lagotis. The sequence goes on along the minus strand of NC_133660.1, from coordinate 4,069,529 downwards.
CCAACAACACTGTAAGAGGGATATCTTGGATAACAATCTGATAATAGAAAATTCCTGATAACAGAAAACCCCAGAAGGGGGAAGAAGGAAGTTAGCTCCTATACATTGTTGGTGAGATAAGTGCAAATGGATTGCAATGCTGCACAATAGTAGGTGGGCATCCTAGGGATGTTAATGCATTCATAATTTATAACATGTCAATGAAAAAAATCAGGTTTTACATAACTGGACTGACTTCACAAATACCTCTTTTCAAGAACAAGTTTATTCCATTTAGAGAGAAATATCATTACTTCAAACTTGCACAAATCCAAACATTAAAAAGACTTAAGGTTTATTTTTCTTACTTTCTTCTTTACAGAAATTTTTAAAAATTAAAATAATGAAAATGACAGTTTTATATTATAAAAATATTATTTCCAGGTCTGTACCTTAGTGTTGAAATAATTGGGTTAAAATCTTGAAAAAAATGTGGATTGGATTGGGAAAAAATGTGAGATGAAGGATGTCTAAAAGGAAAAGATAGTCACTAATAACAATAATAGCAATATCATAATGTATACAACATGTTTTTAGTTTTGCAAAGTACTTTATATACCTTATCTCATTCAATTCTTAAAACAATTCTGGTAGGTAGGTACTACCATCTCCATTTTGCAGTTGAGGATATTGAGGCAGAAACAAAAGCTAAATAAATGCCTTTACCCAGGATCACAAGGCTAAGGACCATATGAGGCAAGATTTGAACTCAAATCTTCCTGATTCCAATTCCCATGCCCTATCCACATACCATATCCATATACCAACATGACAGGCATCTAAATTTATATTAAAAATTGAAATTCCTCTTCCACGTGATCAGTCTTCAAAGACTTGAGGACAACAATTATGCCCCTTCTAAATCATCTCTGTCTAGATGGAACAGCCCCATAGTTTTTTCCAAGTCATAACTCCTTCCAGATAGACCATGATTTTGAGTCCCATAACCATCCCAGTTGTCTTTCCCTAAGCACACTATAGCTTTTCAACCTCCTTCCCAGAACTTGGCACCAGAACTGAACAGGTCTCAAGACAATCTCTGATCAGGGAAGGATATCTTTGCCACTTTGCCTTCGTTGGACATGCTCTCCATTAACAGAGTGCAAGATCACATTCATTTTGTGACTTTCGTAGCACACTGCCCTAACAGCTAGAGTTAGGACTCAAAATCCAAATGATCAGAGTCCAAAACTCACCTCCAACACTTCCTAATTCTATTCCCAAGAACAAGTTAGGTACATTCTGTGATCCTCTGTCAACTCTCTATGATGATACATTATAGATGAGAAAATGAATCACGGGTACCTGGCTTATTAAACTATCACATCATATTTAACTATGAGTTCACTAAAACCATGAGGTCCTTTTATAGTACAACACAGGTTCATTAACAAATAAATATAAATCTATTGAAAAGGTATTTAGCTCTACTTAAAATTTCAGCATCGAAGACTGAGAAGTGGTCAACAAAAACTTCTTCTGATTGAGGCAGTATAATGAATGTGGTAGAAACTGGGTCTCCTCTTTGATAACAAATTACTGCATGACTCTTAAGCAAGTCATTTCCCTTCTCAAAGTCTCAGTTTAATTAGCAAAGTCAAGGGGTTGATCCCCATCTCTAGATGGTTTATGCCAGTCCCAAAAATCCATGATCTGATAAAAAAAAGATGATCAATGGAATTTCATTTTAATTAGATAAAAAGTAATATTTAAGCATCATGCTTTGGAAAATTTAAGCCTCAATAAAAAGAAACTTTCTTAATGTAAATCAACACAAACCTAACCAGTCATCTAAGCTACACAAGACATTTAACCCTCTTTTCCTCAGTTTCCTCATCTGAAAAAGGAACTTGAAAAGGAAATGGCAAACTATTCCTGTATCCCTGCCAAGAAAATAGCATAGACTCACAAAGAATCTGTCAGAACTGAAACAACCAAACAACTAAAATTATAATTTATATGCACATGCTGAATAATTTCTTTCTGCATTGGTTTTTAGAAATTAACTTGTGTTGTTTTAGGAAACTGTTGGTCATTCAGATTTAATGCAGTATTACTTCATCTCAAGTTTATCAGGATTGATGTTTTGATAAATACTATTTTACGTAATTAATTAAAACAAATGCATACATTAAAGATATAACTCAGAAAAAATAAAGAAAAATAATGGACCGATTAAGTAAAAAATAAGTCTGGTTCTTCTAATATCCAAATATATTCTCATCTGATTATCTAGTAAATAAGCATTTTAAAATTATTTTTAAAAGTGGTTTCAATCAATTCATTAACATAACTAAAAGCTATCAGTTAGCATTTGTGATGCTGTTTAAGCCTAAATTATTTTATTTGTTGATGAAGATAGCATTTTGTTACAGAGAGATTACAGAAAGGTCACGTCTCTCATGCTTTTGGATTAAATATGAGAAGTCGTGATTTCATCAGGGTGAGTAATTCCTTGTGAGGAAATTCCCTCCACTTAGGTCAATGATGCTAAATCCTAAGCAGTTGTCTGAGTCACAGAATGATTGAGTGATTTATCTAGAATATAGTGTCTGAGACAGTATATGATCCCAAGCATTCCTGACTCCAAGTTTAGCACCCCGTCCATAAGCTTTGGTGACACTATATGATTCAAAAGCAATTGAGAGAGCAATTCAAAAACATCTCATGCCAAATGAATTTTTCTTTATATCATTTTTGTAAAAGTATACAATGTTTCATAAAGCTTAAATGAAAATGAGTTTTTTTTAAATCTAGTAAAAATAATGTTCAAGCTTCATGATAACAAATAAGTGCCTATTAATTTAAAGACTCTAAAGTTTTAGAAAAATAACTGAAATAGAATATAGTAAGTCTAAATAATAGGATAGGTTGTTTTAAACTATTCTCTTCCCATGGCATTTAACTATATACAAAAGTGTAGTTTTGGATATTTTTTAAAAGAGACAACTATAGTATTTCCAGGATGACTTTTCTTAAAATTTGACCCAGAAATACCAAGTGTAAAGCTGTAGAAGAAAACCAAGCTAACACTGGGAAAAGCATGATTATAATCTATAAACTTAATATTTCATTCTCATTAAAGATTCTAATTTCATTAAAGATTTCAGCACCTCTAAATTGAAGTTTTTAGTGATTTTAATTTTGTAAAAATTCCCCAATTCTTCCTATAAATAAAAAATTGCAATTTTACATTATTTACCTCACTATATTAATATATTCCTCCAAGACCTTATTGTAGTCGGCTGGTGGTTCATTGTTCTATCCTCTGGGGACAAACTCTTGTCAAAGTGTGTCCAACTGGGAGACTTGGCATACAAGCCCACTGACACATATCTATCATAGAAAGACCAGTCTAGTTAAGTTCATGTTTAGATTGAACAAAGGGTGATGAATTTTTTGGCCAAAGCACCTTTCAAAAGATATCTATTTTATAGAGGGGTTATAACATGACACAAACAAAATTATAAATCCTTAAAATAGTATAGTTTTCTTAATAGCATTATTTCTTCACCCAGCAGATGTTCTTGGCAACTGAAAGATAACTGCATCCTAGAACATCTGCCTGAGTGATAAACCTATGTTCCTATTTATCTGTGAGGGTCTGAGAGCAGGACATTCTGGTTAAGCAACCAAAACACTGAGACATATGTGGCTTATAATTTTCAAAGTAAAAAATGATGAAACTGTACTCAAAATAAAGGGGTAGCTAGGTGGCATAGTGGATAAAGCACCGGCCCTGGAGTCAGGAGTACCTGGGTTCAAATCTAGTCTCAGACACTTAATAATTACCTAGCTGTGTGGCCTTGGGCAAACCACTTAACCCTGTTTGCCTTTGCAAAATAAATTAAAATAAAATAAAATAGAATAAATTAAAATAAAACCAACAAACTAAATTTTGATCATTTAAAAAGTTCTTTAAGACATATCCTGGGGTCAGTATTAGGAGATATCAATATCATTGAATATTACTTTAGATATAGCTGATATAGGAAATTGAACTAAAGATATTATAAAGTATAACACTCTAAAAATCACTGCTTAAAAAAAAATCCCCTCCAAAAATAAAAAACCTCCCTGATGACTCTTCATTTAATGGGAATAATTACATTTGTACAGTCTTTTATACTTTTTCAAAGTACATTTCATCCATTGTGGGGGGGGAGGTTTGCAAGGCAGTGTGGTCAAGTGACTTGCCCAAGATCATACAACTAGGCAATTATTAAGTGTCTGAGACTAACTCAGGTCCTCTTGACTCCAGGGCTGGTGCTTTATCCAGTACACCAACTAGCTACCTCCATGTACATTCTCTTATCTGATCTTCAACAATCCTACAGGCTTAATAGTACCAAGGGCTAATCATGATCCCCACTTTAAAAATAAGGAAACCAAGGCTCAAATGGATTAAATTACTAGTAAAAAAATTACACAGCTAGTAAATAGAAGATTTGGGCTTGGATTAGAAGCCTGATTTCCTAGTCAGTATTTACTGCTATCATTATTAAATCACACTTCTCAATATTCAATTATGTTCATGCTTCTTTTATTAAAAATAGAATATAGGCTCATATGCAGAGACTCTCTGGACTTCATCATCTTGCCTAAATTGCCTTTTCACCCTGGAAGTTATTATCTGAATATCCTAATGTTTACCTTCTCTTATCATTCAGACATTGCTACCTCCACTGACCTGGCCTGAAACAATCCCGCACCTGAATAAAGCCTTCCCTCATTGATATTACCCTATCAAAATTTTCATTCCGAAGAAGGGTTTGGACCAGTCATCTTTCCTTACTCCCTTGGCTCTACTTCTGATTCTCTTTCTCACCATACCTTGCCTTGCATAGGTGACATCCACTGATTCCTTCATGCCATGAACCCCACTACTTTTTGGCTTCTCTTTTATTTGTTGTCTTCCCCCATGAAAGTGGTAAGCTCGCAGAGGACACAGATTGAATTTTTGTCTCTATATCCCCAAATATATCTATTGATTTCCCCAAAATCTTAGCACAGTGATAGATAAAAATTCTTGTTGATACACACTCAAATCTATACATTCTATATTAGCTTATTACTATATTAGGAGCTACTGATACATATGGAAATAATGAGTTTATTCTTAGTAGATTAGATAGTTACTTAGGTTTAGAATATTAATTATTAAATCAATATTAATTAAGTAGATGATCACTGAAAATTTAAGTTTATTATCAACAAAAACTGAAAGGCAATATGATATGGTTGGTTGACAGAAGGTCAGTCCTGAAGTCTGGAAAACAGTTCAAATGTTACCTATGACATATATTAACCAATTGACTTTGGGCAAATCAATTAATCTCTCGGTGTAATCCTCTAAGAGTATAAGTTGCAGAGTAATTAGGGTCCTGAACTGATGGAGGGCATTTCTTCATTACTGGACAGTTGACCAAAATCACATACACAGTACCTGCTTTTATCCTATATATGAAAATCCAGAAAAGATATCATGAGCCAGAGTGGGTAGTAACTAGAAGGGGGGGAAAGCATGATCTTCATTTTCTAATATCTGTAGCAAAAAAAGACTTGTTATATCTGGCAATAAGGAAAAAATATTACAGCTCTATAGTAAAAAAAAACTTGTCAGTGGAGGTAGCAAAATCCAAGTATGAGAAGACAAGCATTAGAATTTCTGGATGAATTTTATGAACTTATTTGCAAAAAATGAATAGATTAATCCTAAATGATCTTTGAAATTTTTCCGCTATTGCAAATCTCTACTTCTAAGGGTTTAAATGTAACCCAAATAAGCTCTAAGGGATCCTTATCCCAACTAACAATGGCCTCCAAGAGCCCAAAGGGTTCCAGATTTATCCCTGCTCAAATACCAAAAGTATCACTTGAGAATCATTTAATCAATTGTCTTCAATTATCTTTTGGAAGGGAATATTCATTAATAAGATGGTATATTAAGATGTACATTGGTACAAAATATCCCCTGCAAGTCTGTTGACACTCTCACAAGTACAAAGCCTAGAGTAGAGTTAGTTTGAAGTAGGAGAAAATGGGACAAAATGGTAACTCTGAGCTCCTAATGGCTAGCAATTGTTTTCCTCCCATTTGTAGGTGGCTCATCAACTTTCCCCTAAACAAGATGAATCTACTCCATCTAGCCTTGGCTCCCAATATATTTAGTGCTTTCCATTTCCTCAGGCAAGCAGCTTGGACACAAACGTTAAGATGGAATCTACAAAATCTTCCAGAACTACTGAAACTCCCAAGTCTTACAAAAGTTAAAACCAATGGGGAAGAAGGATGATGTCCTAGGCTGAGAGTAGAATGGAGTCCTTTGCTTCTCCACAAGCCATTCCTTTTCATTTGGTTTAACTGAATATCATAGTTGCTCCAGACTTTCAAACAAATCTCTTCCCAATATGCATGATATGTATTGATGGTTCCTAGGTGTGACCAAGTTTCTTCAGCTAATTGGAACACTGAGTGTTGTGCAAAATTATTCTATCTGAAGGATTTCTAAAATTTACTCTATAGCCTATGACTAACATTGATTGACTATCTTATTACCTACTTTAAATGCAATGAGATTGAGGAGGTCAATCACCCCATCCTTAGAGAGAAAATAAGGACTGTAAGACCTTGATGAATGTCAATTTAATGAACAAATCAGAATCATGAGTTTCATATAATCTTGCCACAATGTTTTGAAAATGAATCATTTTGTTTTCATTTTCATTTTATTTTTCTGGATATGGACCATGTCTTTGGAAATGCCTATACGAGTCAAAGTTAATTCCGGTGGCTTAGCCCACAGCAAGTGATATAGATTCACTATAAAATAGAGATTGTGTTTCTGAGATCTAAAATAGTATCCAGACGAAGGAATTTAAAGAAATGCAGAACAATGAGGGAAATGCAGAACGATGAGGTTAAGTCCATTATGGAATCCGAATCAAGAACCAGAATCAGGATACAAAGGCTAGTAAGATGGCAAAATGATTCCCTTACATGAATAAACTCAAAACAAACAAAAAATTAGATGAAATGATAGCAATTAAATATGTAATAGTAACATTAGAAAACAAGACACCATTTTCCTATGCCTACATCATGTCATCTATAAAATGAGAGGACTGAACTGGATGACTCTAGGTCTCTTTTAATTCTAGATCTATGACCTTAGGATTCTGAGATAGAAACACTTTTCATTGTAAAAATAAATATCTGAAATAACAATGTAGAGTTAATTAGTTACAAATTCTCACTAAGCCTTTGTAACCCTAGTCCTCTTTCAAACTGTGAAGTGACCACAAATTGGATACATCATCTAGCTGATGGTCTCAAATCAATCTTCTCACAGCATCAACTTAGTCTGAACACATCCCATAATATGTGGGAAACTTTGATCTTTCCCCTGCCATAAAATAGAAAGAAATACAAATGGGGAGGGAGTAGAAGAAAATGTGGTAGTATAGAGCTGGTCAGATGAAAAGAGACTATATTAAGGTCAAAGAAAATGAATTTAGACCCCTAGCTTTAGACAATCCTCTCCTAAGCAGATGTTAATCAAATGCAGGTACCTTCCCAGGTCCCTAACACAGCTCCAAATCAGGCAGAGTCATTTTGCCCAACTTCAGGGGTCTGTGAAAGACAACATGTTGTGAGGAACTGATAAAAGCAAGGATGGAAGTTTGAGAAAATCTATTTGGGAATACATGGGGGGGAGCTGAAAAATTAAAAGTCTTTTTATTATGTATTAATCAATTGCCCAAGCAGCTAAACCAGTGGTGAGATCCACAAAGATCAGAGAAAAATGAGTATGATTTTTAAAAGACATTAACAAATAAGTATTCCCTAAAGGAAAAAGGATGGAAACTCCTGCTGAAGAAAAAAATAAATTATGCAATTTTTGCATATCAGGTAACAATAGCAAGAAAAGTACCAACAGTTCAAAAGATAAATAGAACTTTTAAAGAAAGACATCAGAATGGAAATTTGATAGAAAATTGAGAGTCCTGAAAGAAGAAATAGATAAATCAAAAAACAAAACAAACAAAAATAACCACTATTTGGAACACAAAACAGGGAAATTTTTCCCCACATATAAGCTTTAAAGAAAGAATAACAGAATTCAAAAATAAAAACTACCCCCCCCAAAATGAAAAATAAACATAGGAAAACAACAGTGAAAGAACACATGAATTTCATGCTAGCTGAAATGAATGATATTGGATGCCCCAAATCAATTAAAATTCCGAAGACCTTCAAGAAAAATATGAGAAATTAAAAAGCCTCAATGCCACGCTGTAGGAAATGATGCCAAACATTCAGGCAGGAAATTAGAAAACAGATGGCAAAGTACTCATTAATAGAATCCACGGATGAAAACAGAAAAAATTCTATTCTTAAAGTTCCAAGACATGCAAAAAATAACTATATAAACCTTTAGTGAAAAACAACAAATTCTAGAGGTGGTCAGGTTGGCACAGTGAATACAGCACCAGCCCTGGAGTCAAGAGGACCGGAGTTCAAATCTGGCCTCAGACACTTAATAACCTAGCTGTGTGACCTTGGGCAAGCCACTTAACCCCGCTTGCCTTGTGCCCCCCCCCCAAAAACCTAAAAATAAATCTAAAAAAAAAAGAAAAACAAATTCTGCAAATAAGCTAAGAGAAATGCCTTCAGCTAAAAAAGTTAAGTAGGTTAGTGAAGCAGAAGATTTTTCTATACCAATGAGAAACCAGAGAAGGTGCTGGTATGTGATATTGCAAAAAAAAATCATAAAGATCTAAATCTAAATAGCTCACACAGTTCCCTTGATCTAAGCAGTTTCTCTGAAAAGATGACTACATAGAGATTTTAAATGACTAGAGCAAGGTAACAAAAAAGTAACAAAGCCACAACTTAGCCTCAGGCCTTCTGACATTCAATCACTTTTTCATCTGCAGACTACTGCTTAGAGATAAGGATGCAATCCCATGCATCACTTCCCATAAATCTGAGCCTAATCATCCAAAAAACATATGGATCTAATACTCAAAAACAAGAAAGAGAAATAAGTACAATCATCAAGAAAAAACTAAACAATTCATATATCTGTAGCAAGACAAAACTACAGTTTTAAAAAAATCTAATCAAGGGTTAAGAAGAAAAGGAAATTGTAAGATTGGCATGCCGTATTTTATTGTTATTCTTTTTTTTTAGGTTTTTGCAAGGCAAATTGGGTTAAGTGGCTTGCCCAAGGCCACACAGCTAAGTAATAATTATGAAGTGTCTGAGACCGGATTTGAAACCAGGTACTCCTGACTCCAGGGCTGGTGCTTTATCCACTGAACCAGCTAGCCGCCCCTTTGTTATTCTTAAGAGACAGAAAAACTAACTAAAACACATTTCTTTAGTAAGTTCCTGCTATATATATATATATATATATATATATATATATATATATATATATATATATATATATTACCAAGCATTGAAGAGCTTTATAATATCATTTCATTTCATTCTCATAACAACCCTTGGAAGTAGGTGCTATGATTTTACTTTTATATTTAAAATTGAGAAAACTAAGGCAGACAAGTTAAATGACTTGCCCAGAATCAAAAAGTTCATTTTTTTATTAAGTCAGATTTGAATTTAAGTATTTTTGACTCCAAGCCCAGTCTTCTATCCCTTGCACCACCTAGCTGCCTTGACCTAAATTATCAATCAGTTCTCCCTTTTCTATTTTCCTTTGTTCATTTCTAGTTCTTCCCTAGTAGTAAGGCAGCATTCTACTGTACTTTTCTCCTTATAATTCTATGAAATTGTCAGGGATAGTAGTCCTATCCACTAATTTCAGAATTGCTCATTTCACTCAAGTTAAACATCCTACTCTGAAACTGAAAGTACAGTAGTGGGGCAGCTAGGTGGCACAGTGGATAAAGCACCGGCCTTGGACTCAGGAGTACCTGGATTCAAATCCGACCTCAGATTCTTAATAATTACCTAGCTGTGTGGTCTTGGGCAAGCCACTTAACCCCATTGCCCTGAAAAATCTAAAATAAAAGTCTAAGAAAGTACAGTAATACACAAGAGTCCCCTAATTATCTAAGTACCATGATTTTTCCTTGGTTCTGGTCATTGCCTGAGTAATATATAGACTCACTTGAGTATGGTTGATTCTGTCATCCTTCCCAGTAAGTTACTTGCAGGAAGACATACAACGTAGTCATGATCGCTAATGGTCCAGACTGCACTTCCAAAGACAATATCTGACCACATTTAGTCATCAGTTAGGTTCAAACCACTACTGATAGTTCAAAAATAGTTCATGTATGACAGCACCATCATAGTGCAAAAGTACAAACCACGGACATTTTCCAGTAACCAAGCCTGGATGCATGTAATGTTGCTAGAGATACTGAATAAGCTAGCATTTTAGTTACAGTTAGTCATAACAAGACTATATTTCCTAGAAGATAGTTTTTTTAAAATCCTTTGCATATCTGAATAACTTAATAATTATCATGCACTAAGGTTTCAAGTCTTTTAATTATGTTATATCACTAGAGATTTGTAAACAATATCATTACAATACAATTTCACAGATTATAAATGTGAAACTCAAAAAGATTAACAGACATGGTCACAGTGAATCAGAAGCAGAATGAAAACATTCTTACTTTCATATCTTCCACTCTGGTACTTCTCACCTCCAAACCCACTACAAGAATAACAGTTTATAAATACACCACCACAAATAAAACTAGTGTGGAAAGAAGTGATAGACTTTCTTAAAGTTACCTTTTGTTCCTATTAGTTTCCAGTATCTCTTTTTGAACAAAATTCTTCCTTCCTAAGAAAATGTCTTATTTTTTCCCCTTATACTTCTATAAATCTAGGAAAGTAAATCTTTTAGAGTATGTGCTACAAATAAGGTTCTATAATTTGGATTAACTTACTATATTCCAACTCACTATTTCCTCAACTGTTGCTGATGTGTTTGTTTCACTACCCTTTTCCCTTCCTTTCTTTCTTAACCGGCTGAAATGTAAAAATATGCCACGGAGCCAAC